>NC_044985.1:13711264-14011264 GCF_008728515.1 Papio anubis | reverse complement strand
TATACGTGTAGTTTGCTCCAATAAATGGATTAACTGACTATATACTGAGCGAGATGTGGCTCAGAGTTGAGTTACACTGCCTATCTTCAAAGAGACCCTTCTGTCATCAAATTTCATTGCACTTAGATAGCTTCCAAAATCTAGTGAAATGGAATTTTGGCTGAGAAAGAAGGCAGGCAAAGAAAGGCATTTTGCAACAGCAGCTAACAGTTAACTCCCTCAGCTTTTACCAGTTAGTCTATGTACTTCTTTCATGTAGGGGAAATGCTGGGTGTGAAAATAATCATATTTTCCAAAAATAATCCTCCAACACACACACTCGCCATCCACCCAATCATTTGCCCCCTAGGTCTCCTTAGTGAGGTAGTGGGAGAAATAATGGGTGCATCATGTAAAGTTGTGAGTGCTCATTGATGACAGCCAACGAGAATGGATTTCCTGTGGAAATTCTGATTGTGATTGCAGCAATAAGCAGACATTGAGTACAGCAATTTTTCATGGAAGTAGGGTGCCAATTTTTGACACACTGTTCTCCAAAAAGTCTATACCACTTTTATTTTTAAGTTCCAATTGAATGCTCTAAGGATGACACCAAAAACTGAGCTGCAATTCTTCATTGAATTCCCTGACTTTCACTGGGCTTAGGGCACTAAAGTCATATTTGTATACCACAAAGAAGAAAGAAGTCCAAAGGAGCAAACTGAAGAGTGTCCTCCTATTTGGAAATATTTGTTCAATTATTCATTTTTAACAAGCCCCGAATACAGATATGCAAACTAGACAAAATATGCCAGATGACTGTGTCTGTTGTAAATAATGTAATAATGTAATAAATGTCAGTCTCTACAGTTTTAGTCCCAATTTCACGTTTGTATTTTATTTCTCCTTCTAGCAAAAATGACAAAGTTAAAAGGAAATATGTATTATGTGTCATCAGTGGTAATATATAAGAGCAGAAGTGCCTTACCATACATCAGCTCCAATATTACAAGGCAGAGGCAGAACCATTTCATTGAGAGAAATGTGTTTTCATTTCAGGTGGTGAAATCAACTCCAATTACTCATATCTGGACTTAACTGCTTCCCATTACTGAAGCCAACACTTGAAAGACGGTTAGGATTCTCTAATCAGGTAATTAGATGTGATGGTTCCTACTAACATAATCACGACTGCTGCAGAAATGGGTCTTCTCTCCTGCTTGTTTACACTGTTAGAATGTCTTTAATGGAACTGTGGGAGGGTAGAAACCTCGCCATTAAGCAACGAGATTTGGAGATGGAACTGCTCATGATTTGGTCCCCTGGTTTGTCAGCCTGCATTTCATCATCTATGAAATAATAGCCTTCTTAATGTCCATTTCATGGTCAGTTAGTATGTGAGATCTATGTATTCTTGGGTATTTCCTACCTAAGCATGGAGGCTAGAAAACAGGAAGAATCTAATTGCTAAGATATAAGAGAACACCTCATTTATTTGCTGTTTATGGACATATCTAGGCTTATAATGTGGCAAAAGTCACAACAAGAGGAGGGTGGAATGACCTAAGACAAAACTAATATTTGCATCTCACAATTAATACCAGCTCTTAAGATTTTGCTGGAAAAAAATACTATTTATTTTATTGGTTTTTTCCCAATAGTTCATAATGAATGCATAACAAGTAGGTAAAGTTAATCCTAGAAGCAATAAATAGAAGCTTAACCTGTTTCTTTCTTTCACCTGGTTAAAGGATAGACCCCAAACACTTCAGTCCAGTCATACAGGGGACATTAACGCTCAGGTCCCAGTCCAGAAATGAGGTTCTAGAACTGTGAAGACGATGAAATTAATCTAGAACTTAAGTATCTAGGCAACACATTGCTTCTAATTGCACTTAACATTATTGCCAAACTCCTGGTCTATAAATTAAAACATCACTTGTGAAATGTTTGCTTTATGCTTAATCATTTGGAGTCTCACAGACCAAAGACAAAGTCCATCTAGAACTCATTTGCAGTTAAAAAAAAGAAAACCATTAGGTTTGTGTATTTTGCTTCATGCTGGAAGAGAAAATGAAATCCGGGGAAATACAGAATATCTAAGTAAGGGAGATCTGGGAAAGAAATCTCACCAGGTCAGAGCCATATTGGGTAATTCTAAAAAGGTAATAGGGAAGTGAACAATAATTCTTTTTTGCTTTTAACTTGTATTTCAATAATTTTTGCGGTACAAGTGATTTTTTTGTTAATGGATGAATGGTGAATTTTGAGATTTTAGTGCACCCATCACCTGAGTAGCGTACACTGTACCTAAAATGTAGTTTTTTATCCCTAGTCCCCCTGCTACTCTCCCCATTCTGATTCTCAAAGTACATTATATCACTCTGTATGACTTTGTGTAGTCATAGCTTAGCTCCATTTATAAGTGAAAACATACAGTTTTCAGTTTTCCACTCCTGAATCACTTCACTTGGAATAATGGCTTCTAGCTCCATCCAAGTCGCTGCAAAGGCATTATTTCATTCCTTTTTATGAATGAGTAGTATTTCCTATGGTATGTATTAGTCCATTCACACTGCTATAAAGACAGACCTGAGACTGGGTAATATATAAAGGAAAGAGGTTTAAATGACTCATAGTTTTGCATAGCTGGCGGGGGTGCCTCAGGAAACTCACAATCATGGTGGAAGGTGAAAGAGAAGCAAAGAAACATTTTACACGGCAACAGGTGAGAGAGACCCAAAGCAAATGCAACATAAACAGAAATAAATACATAATACTTATTTAAACTAAAAAGCATCTGCACAGCAAAAGAAATAATAATCAGAGTAAACAGACAAGCCATGGAATAGGAGGAAACATTTGCGAAGGACGCATCTGACAAAGGACTAGTATCCAGCATCTACAAGGAACTCAAACAAATCAGCAAGATAAAACAATCCTATCAAAAAAGTGGACATAGGACATGAGTAGACATTACTCAAAAGAAAATATACAAATGTCCAAAAAACATATATTTAAAAAAGCTCATTACTAATTATTGGGGAAATGCAAATTAAAATCACAATAAGGTACCACCTTACTCCTTCAAAAATGGCCATTAATAAAACATCAAAAACTACAGATGTTGGTGTGGATGTGAGGAAAAGAAAATGCTTACACCTTGCTGGTGGGAATGTAAATTAGTAGAACAGATGACTTGTGTATGTTAAACTATCCCTGCATCCCTGGTATGAAACCCATTTGATGATGATGTATTATCTTTTTGATATGCTGTTGGATTTGGCTAGCTAGTAATTTATTGAGGATTTCTCCACCTATGTTCATCAGGGATGTTGTCTGTAGCTTACTTTTTTTGTTATGTTGTTTCCTGGTTTTGGTATTAGGGAGATACCAGCTTCATAGAATCATTTAGGGAGGATTCCCTCCTTCTCAATCTTTTGGAATACTTTCAGTAGGGTTGGCACCAATTCTTATTTGTGTATCTAGTAGAATTCATCTGTGAATACATCTAGTTCTGGGCTTTTATTTATTGGTAATTTTTACATCACTGTTTCAATCTCCCTGCTTGTTTTTGGTCTGTTCAGGATTTCTATTTCTTTCTAATTTAATCTAGGAGGGTAGTTTGCAGTATTCATTTCCTCTAGGTTTTTTAGTTTATGCACATAAAGGTGTTCATAGTACTCTGGAATGCATTTTTGCATTTCTGTGGTGTTTGTTGTAATGTCTCCAGTTTCATTTCTAATTAAGCTTATTTTGATCTTCTCTTTTCTTGGTTATTGTAGCTAATGGTTTATCATTTTGTTTATATTTTCAAAGAAAAAATTTTTGTTTCATTGATCTTTTATATTATTTTGTATTAATTTTCTATTGTTTTGCTGTGATATTTGTTGTTTCTTTTCTTCCTCTAGCTTTGGGTTTAGTTTGCTTTTGTTTCTCTGGTTGCTTGCCGTGTGACATGAGGTTGTCAATTTGTATCCTTTCAGACTTTTTGATGTAGCCATTTAATGCTATCATCTTTACACTCAGCACTGCTTTTGATGTATCCCAAAGGCTTTGATAACTTGTGTCATTATTATCATTCCATTCAAAGAGTTTTTAAATTTCCATCATGATTTCACTGTTAACCCAGAAAATATTCAGGAGCATATTATATAATTACCACGTATTTGTATAGTTTTGAGGATTCTATTTGGAGTTGATTTCTAGTTTTATTCCACTATGGTCTAAGAAGATACTTGATGTGACTTCAAGTTTTAAAATTTATTGAAGACTTGTTTTGTGGCTTATGATATGGTCTGTCTTAGATAATGTTCCATGTGCTGATGAGAAGAATGTATATTCTGCAGCTCTTGGGTAGAAAGTCCTGTAAATATCTCTTAAGTCAATTTTTTCTAGTGTGTTATTTAAATCCATTGTTTCTTTGTTGAATTCTTCTCAATCATCTGCCTAGTGTTGTCAGTGGTGTATTGAAGTCTCTCACTAGTATTGCATTTCTGTCTATCTCATTTCTTAGTTTCAGTAGTAATTGTTTTGTGAATCTGGGAGCTCCAGTGTTAGGTTCATATAAATTTGGAATTGTAATATCTTCTTGTTGGATTGATCCTTTTATTATTTATCATAACTTTCTTTGTCTTTTTTTTACTGTTGTTACTTTGAAGTCTGTTTTGTCTGATATAAGAATAGCTACGTCTCACTTTTGGTTTTCATTGGCATGAAATAACTTTTTTCCACCCCTTTACCTTAAGTTTATATGAATCTTTCCATGTTAGGTGAGTCTCTTCAAGATGGCAGGTATTTGGGGTTTGTAATTTTTTATCTATTCTGCCATTTCATATCTTTTAAGTGAACCATTTAGGCCATTTACATTTAATGTTAATATTGGGATGTGAGATACTCTTCATTATGTTTGATGTTTACCTAGATACTTTGATTTTTTGTGTATGTTATTGTTTCTTAGGCCTTGTGAGTTTTAAGCTTTCAAGAGATTCTATTTTGGTGCATACTGAGCCTTTGTTTCAAAGTTTAGAACTCCTTCTAGCATTTCTTATAGTGCTGGTTTGGTAGTGACAAATTCCCTCAGCATTTGTTTGTCTGAAAATGACTTTATTTCTCCTTCATTTTTTGAAACTTACTTTTGCTGGATACAAAATTCTTGCTTTTTCTGTGTGAGGAGACTGAAGATAGGACCCCAATCTTCTCTAGCTTGTAAGGTTTCTCCTGAGGAGTATGACATTAGTTTGATAGGTTTTCCTTTATAGGTTACCTGATGCTTTTGTCTTATTACTCTTAGAATTCTTTCCTTTATGTTGATGTTAGATAGCCTAATGACTATGCACTTTGGTGAAGATCTTTTGGCAATAAATTTCCCAAGAGTTCTTTAAACTTCTTGGATTTGGATAACTAAATCTCTAGCCCCACCAGGGAAGTTTTCCTCAATTTACTCTCAAATAAATTTTCCCGAGGTTTTCTCTTCTCCCTCAGGAACACTAATTATTCTTAAGTTTGTCGATTTTACACAATCCCATATTTCTTGGAGACTTTGTTCATTTTTTTATTATTATTTTTTCTTATTTTCGTCTGACTGGCTTAATAAAAAAGCTTTGTCTTCAAGTTCTAAATTCCTTTACTTGTTCTAGTCTATTGTTAAAAATTTCCACTCTGTTTCATAAATTCCTTAAGTGTATCTTTCATTTACAGAAATCCTGATTTTTTAATGATATCTATCTCTCTAGAAAAATTTTCATTCATATCCTGAACTCCTTTTAAATTTCCTTATGTTGGTCTTCACCTTTCTCTAGTATTTTCTTGAGTAGCTTAATAATCAGCCTCCTGATTTCTGTATCAGGTATTTCAAATATTTCAACTTGGTTTGAGTCTATTGCTGGGGAGCTAGTGTAATCTTTTGGAGCTGTTATAGAACCCTGTTTTGTCATGTTATCAGAGTCATTTTCTCCTTCCTTCTCATTTGGGTGGACTATTTATTCTAATTATTCTTCAATTTATATTTGATTTGACTTTTTTTTTAATTTATTGTTTTCCCCTTATGTCTGTGACTTTAATGTTTAAAATTAATTGCAGCCTAATTGATTTCTTGGTGTTTTCAGCAGTGAAAATTCAGTAAGACTTCCTTGGTTATAGAAAATCTTTGTATGATGACTTTCTCATATGCTGGTTGTAGTAGCAATATGCTCAGTGTGTGAGCATGTTCACTGTTTTCTATAGGGTTGGAATAGTAGAGGTCTCTTGAAGCTTTTTCTCATACCCCCATGGCATGCACTTTCTTATTTATTTATTTTTGCTCAGTATTTATTTTATTGGTTTGATGGTCAGGGCTTTAGGCCAATAGAGGAGGTGTCCCTGTGTAGGAATTAATTGTGGCTAAATCAGGTGGGTAAATGCAATACCCAATATAGGCAGAGGTCCCAGCCTTGATACAGTGGATGGAGGAGCTCTCAGTGAGTCTCACTGAGGGCTTATCAGGAGAAAGGGTTGGAGCCACCTCAGCTCCCCTGCCAGGACAGTAGGAAAGCTACCCATGACCCAGACATACTTCTGTCCCAGTGATACAGCTATTCAAATCAGACACACACCTCTTTTCATCTGTGGCAATGTTGATGTTCCAAGTAGAGAGGAATTGTGAGCCTTTGCAGATGCAGTCACCCTGACACGTTCCAGAAAGGCTGTCTATAGTTGTGCCCATGCCAAGCTCCCACGGGAAAAGCCCCACTTGTGCCTGTGGTGATGGATGAGGAGGAAATAATTCCCTTTCTCCAACATCCTTCACACATACCAGAGTTGTCTGTTGGGTTGGAGCTGCAGACTTTCCCTGCTGAGCCCAGAACTGCAACTGTGCCTCTGCTGAAAGAAACTCACCACCAGCTGAAAGATCTGATTGGTGCTCAAGGCCTGTGGTCTGGATTCTTTTAGCCCACAGTGTGTTCCCTTTTTGTGGTGCACCCCCACTTCCCCTAGAATCCCCTTGGAGACAGACTACGGTGAGTGTTGTTGTTCCTCTGGGTCTATCCCCCCAGTGAAGTTGCCACACTCTAGGCTGGTACTGCGGAATGTCTTCAAGGGATCCAGTTATATGACCTGTCCTCAAGTCTTCCAGCAGTGGGAACAGCTCTCATGGGGATGGCAGGGTAGTGACAGAGACTCTGTGAGATTCCTTGGTTTTAGATAGCCTTAGTGTGTTGGCTTTTTCAAATGCCAGTTATACTAGTAGGGAAATGGTCACGTGGACAGACTTAGGACCTCCTGGTTAGCCATACTGGTGCAGGTGGTGGTGACAACTGAAGTTGCACAGCTGTTTTCTCCTTCCTGGGTGCAGTGGTTTTCTACCAGGAGGTGCTGTAATGGATTGTTGGTTGGTCTCCAGCCAGGAGGTGACACAGAGAGCACCCTCTGTGGTAGCAGCAGTGGGATTTTGATTGCCTTATGTTGCTTAGAAAGATACTCTGGTTTCTCAGGCAATGGGCAGGGTCATAAAGCTCCCAAAAGTTTCTGTCCTTTGTGTTAAGTGTGTCACTAGCAGCAGTGAGCTAAGCTCCAGGCAGCCTGCACTCAGAACTGACAAACGCCTCAGGTCATCAGCTTTCCCTGTGGAGACAGCAACCGTGGCTTCCAAGATGCACTCCTCCTTGTCTTCCCACGAAGCCAGGTGCCTGGCTTCTGTGCTTGTGGCTACAGCCTGCTTTTCACTTGTCCTTCCCCAACTGTGGTCAAGGAAGTTTGTCTCCACCCAAGGTTGTATTGCAAATCCCAGTTGAGTGTTTCTTTCAACCCGTGACAACTGCCTAAATTATTTGGCCGACCTCTGCAGGGTCCTCTGTGAGGAAAAATATGGAATGGCTTCCCTTGGTCTATGCTGGAGACTAAGAGTGCAGGCAGAGGTCTTCTCTGTACTGTTCCTACTTTTATATTCCATAACCTTCCCCAAATCAGTTCCTGTGCTGGGTAGGGTTCATACCATCCTCTGTGGCCTGTACTTTCAAGATCCCTGGTGAGAGTGTGCATCCTGGAGACAGCCTCTCCCACTCTCATACTCGGAGGACTCACAGGCCTTTGCCTGACTCATGGTATAGGCTACAGCCTGGTACTTCCTTCAAAGGGCCTGTGGAATCTTTCCGTTTCCTGTTCAGTTCCTGAATCATTTATTGAAAAGAAGTGTTTATAGTGTGAATTTCCTTTATTTTGCCCTTCCAAGTAGGAGAGGTGTGCTAGCAATGCTTCTAATCTGCCATGATGAAACAAAAAACCCATGAACACCGATTTTTCATTGGCTGTCTTTATGAAATTGGAAAAAATCAGAAATTAGATATTTTAATATTTTTAATTAGGAGGTGGAAGTTATAAGCAGTATTAGAGTTTTCATTGGCAAGGAAGGAAAAATCACTCAGAAAATATGTCCGTGAAAAGAAAAAGAAGTTAGTCGTTTTTGTGGTCTTAGAATTTCCTTGTTTAATTTGGAAGGAATATCACAGTTTAGTTGTCCACAACATAATTTTTTACTTTTTCAGCACTACATAGAAACTCATGAAAATTTTATTATATCCTAATTTTTAAAGCATAGAAGTAAAAGTGATCTTTGCCATTGCAACAATAATGTCCATATAGGTTTATTTGCATACTTGTAGAAAGAATCAGCATAAATCAGCCGGTTTACAATCATTTTATTGTAAATATAATATTTTTCAGTGGCTCTAAATTTCCTTTAAAATTGTTAATTCAGTGAAGAAACACCTTTGAACTAGACCTACTACATAAAAATATAAACTATATATTCCCATTTTAAGAAAAAATTATTGATCTAAATTTCATATGATTTTTGGCTGTGTGAGCTACATAAATGTTCAATCATGGACAAATACAGTGTTAAGACTCCTGTTGAAATATTTTCTTTAATTGTTTTATTTCAGATGCTTGCTTACATATAAACACCTTTAAATTAATTTAGGTGAAAGAATACAATTTAGCAGCCATCCTTTACCAATTACTCTTCAATCTAATTCTAAGTCTTGTGGCAGAAAATAGACAAAGTAATATGGCAAATATGTGTTGATGTAAACACAGGACGGAAGAAGAGGAGGATGAAAAAGAGAACACATAACTCAGACTGAGCAATCAGAAAGACTCCAAAGACATATACTTGAGCTGAGTGTTGAGTATAAAAGATAAAGTAAGAGTAAGTGAAGAGGATAGTCCCAGTATAAGGAACATCATGTGAGAGGACATTAAAAAAAATCAGGTGATATTTTATGAGGGACACTCCTACATAAGTATTTGCAGAGTCTGGTAAAAAGTGAGCATTTATTTAAACACTTATGAATTAATCACCTACTTATGGCAATAAGTTAAACTAATCCTAACAAGCATTGTCTTGAGAAACCCTTTGCACACACATCAGCCTCACTCCCAGGTCTGTGGGATGACTTGCAGCTTGGCGAAGGAAGCACCCACTCTGAGTGAAGTGAGATCCTGGAGTTATTAACATGCAGTTTCCATTATATTCAACCTTCTCCAATCACAAGGCAAAATATATGTTGTGACACACATATATTCAGCAGAGATTTTCAAACTTGTAACGACATTTCGGCCAGCCAAACATATATTAAAAACTAAAATTTCCACGCCGCTGACTCTGAAAATTTTTTCCTCACCACAGCAACAGAATGAAAGTTACATCTCCTCATAAGTTAATCAATGAGCATGCATCCAGGACTCTGCTAGATACTATTGTTACCAGAGGGTCTTTGTTCTCAGAGCTCCCAAGATGGAATGGAACTTTGGACCATGCGGCAAGTGTTATAGCTCTATTAGAAGCTGTGGGTCATGGAATAGAACCATGGAACCCAGTGACTAATCCTCAGCTCAATTAGAATGAACCCCGGCACTTAGCCGTGCAGGAACAATGACAAGCCCCTATCCTGATCCCGAGCAGCAATGGGTGCCTCGCTGGATCAGAAGCAGCAGGGGACACCCTGCTGGATCTGGACTGGTGGAAGTCAGCAGCGGATCTGCGAAGGCGTTGTTCAGCGGTTGTGGACAGTAAGTGAAAGCTCAACTCGAGCCAGAACAAACACGGACCAGAAGAGTGGGCAGTTGCAAGATTTAATAGAGTGAAAACAGAGCTCCCATACAATGGGAGGGGACCCAAAGGGGGTTGCCGCTGAAGGCTAGATTGCAGGGGGTTTATATCCCAATCATTGTCCCTCCCCCTGTGCCCTCAGGCGATAGATGATTGACTATTTCTTTACCTCTTGCTTTTAGCCTGATTGATATTTTAGTGAGCTCCCTTTATACTACCTGATTGGTTGGGTGTGAGCTGAGTTACAAGCCCCGTATTTAAAAGTGAGTGTGGTCACCTTCCTCAGCTAGGCTTAGGAAATCTTAGTTTTACTAGGAAATGCAGCTAGTCCTGTCTCTCACTATGAAGGGTTCAAGAAAAATAAACTGAATTATCCTTAACTCTTACTTCGCAATTAACAGTGACAAAGGCTACAGACCAGTATAAGAAGGATGAAATCAAATATGAAAGTTTATGATACAGAAAGTAAAAGCTGTCACACTAAAGAACAGACATCACTGTAAGTTAAAAATAACTAAAACTGTTTATAGATGATATAGGATTTCCATACAACCTATGCTGTATGAGAAGAGTGCTTATGACCTATTGAGAACAAGCAGAGATAAACTACCCTGATTTAAAGTCATGAAGATATTCGAAAACATCCAGAAAAATCACACTATGTTAATAACACATCACTAAAAGCAATTAAATTCATTTTGCAAAAATGTTAACTTGAAATTTGGAACAGTTATTGGGAGAGAGAGAACTGTTTTCCGTTTATCTGGGGAAAATCATTGGGACTTGTAATGAGTGGATTAGCTTCCCTAAAGGAACTTGTACTATAAAAACAAAAGAAACAACAGAAAAATCAGGTGTTACATACACTTCTCTTGCTTCCAAAATTTACAAATGGCACACTCATGCGGATTACAGAGACTCCATGGAGTAAAATTAAGTAAAATGTATGACTGAGTGGCACTAAACCCAGCTGTATTTCATCACTCTCTGTTGAGTGGCAGAAATCCAGTTCTCTTTCAACCTTACTAAAGGAAAATATGTATGAGGTTAAGAGAATTGTAAGAAGAAAATTACTCACTGTGCCAAGCTGGACCGAATCCTGCACCCCAAACTGATTATGTGAAGGAAAAAGAGGGCTAGGAAATAATCCAGATGGATCTCTTTGTCAGTCTTTTGTTGTCAGTCAAGAAATTAAGCACCTACTATAGGCCATGTACTACACTAGGTATTAAGAACACAACCATGACTAAATAAAAAGCTGTGCCTTTATAGTATATATAGTTGAATAAATGGAACAATCTATAAACAAAGTCTGACATGAAAGAGAGAAATTCAGATTAAGAACTGCAAATTCAGTAAAGTCGCAGAATACAAAATCAACAAACAAAATCAGTAGCGCTTCTTATACACAAACAACAAGGTAACTGAAAAAGAAATCAAGAAGGCAATCTCATTTACAATAGCTACAAGAGAAAAATTAAATAAATATTAAAAAACCCTACAAATAAATTTAACCAAGAAGTTGAAAGTCTTCTACAAGAAAAACTGCAAAACACCAACAAAAAATTGAAAATACAAATGTAAAAACATCCCATGCTCACGAATCGAAAGAATTACTATTGTGAAAATGACCATATTACCCCAAACAATCTACTGATATAATGCAATTCCTATCAACATACAAATGACATTCCTCTCATAATTGGAAAAACAATTTTAAAATTTGTGTGGAATTACAAAAGACCTCAAACAGCCAAAGCAATCTTGAGCAAACAGAACAAAGCTGGTCACATCACACTACCAGACTTCAAAATATACTACAAAACTGTAGTAACCAGAATAGCACTGTACTCACATAAAAACAGAAACAAAGACCAATGGAACAGAATGAAGAACGCAGAAATCCATATATCTATAGCCAATAGATTTTTGACAAAGGTGTCAAAAAACATACAATAAGGAAAAGAAAATCTCTTCAATAAATGGTGCTAGAAAAACTGGATATCCATATGCAGAATTATGGACTAGATTTCCCTCCTCTCACCTGATTAAAAAAAAAAAAAATCAACCCAGGCCCAGTATGGTTGCTCACACCTTTAGTTTCAGCACTTTGGGAGGCTGAGGCAGGTGGATCACTTGAGGCCAGGAATTCAAGACCAATTTGGTCAACATAGTGAAACTCAGCCTCTACTAAAAATACAAAAAAAAATTACCTGGATGTGGTGATGCATGTCTGTGATCCCAGCTACTTGGGAGGCTGAGGCATGAGAATCACTTGAACCCAGGAGGTGGAGGTTGCAGTGAGTTGAGATCATGCCACTGCACTCCAGCCTGGGAGACAGAGCTAGATTCTGGCTCAAAAAATAAGTAATAAAATAAAATAAAAATCAACTCAGCATGGTTCAAAGGCCTAAATGTAAGACTCGAAGCTATGAAACTATCAGATGAAAACTTAGGGAAAATTCTTCGAGACATTGATCTGGGAAATAATTTTATGAATGGGACCTTAAAAACACAGGCAACAAAAGCAAAAGTAAATAAATGAAATTATATCAACCTGAAAAGCTGCTGCACAGCAAAGGAAAAACATCAATGGAGTGAAAAGACAATCTAATGAATAAGAGAAAATATTTGCAAACTATTCATCTAGCAGGGGTCATATATATATCAAGGAATGCAAACATCGAAACATCAAAAATCAAGTAATCCAATTACAAAATGGACAAATGATCTGATCAGACATGTATCAGAAGAAAACATACAAATGACCAATAAATATATGAAATAATGTTCAACATCACTAATTATTAAGGAGATGCATATAAAAACCACAATGAGGTATCATTTTACCAATTAGGATGGCTATTACTAAAGGCAAAAAATAAAAAAATGCTGGTGAGGATGTTGGGAAAAGGGAACTCATACACTGTTGGTGAGAATGAAAAAAAGTATAGCCACTACAGAGGTTCCTCAAAAAACTACAAGTAGAATTACCTTGTGATGCAGCCATCCCACTACTGGTTATTTATCCAAAGAACAATGAATTGGTGTATCAAAGAAACATCTGCACCCCATGTTTATTGAAGCACTATTCACAATAGCCAAGATATAGAATCGACCAATGTCTTCAACATAGAGTACTATTCATCCATCAAAAAGAATGACATTCTATCATTTGAGGCTATGTTGCCTCAACATAGATGGAACTGGAGGACATAAGGTTTAGTGAAATAAGCCAGGAACAGAAAGTTAAACACTGTATGTTCTCATTCATATGTGGAATCTTTAAAAAGTTGATCTCATAAAAGGAAAAATTGTAACAGAAGACACTAGAGGCTTGGAAAGGCAGGAGGAAGAGGGAGGGATACAGAGAAATTTGTTAAAGGATTCAAAGTTACAGCTAGAAAGAAAAAATAAATTATAGTGTTCTATAACACTATAGGATGACTGTAGTTAACAATATATGGTTTGAAATGGCTAGAAAGGTGATATCGAATGTTCCTAAAACAAAGAAATAATAAAGCTTTGAAATGATGGATATGCTATTCACTCGGCTCTGATCACTATACATTGCATGTATCACAACATCACTATGTGCCTTATAAATATGTACAATTATTATATGTTCATTAAAAAAATTGAAAGACCTAAATGATGACAAGAAGAATTTGAGGACGGCACATTCCAAAGGAGACAAATTGTTCTTTATAGTTTTTCATTCATAATTCTTTCACACAAACAAACAAGCAAACAACAGCATACAGTTATCAAGCTCTTACTATGCCCAGGCATTATTCAACAATATTTAGAAAGCAATTATAAATAAAATCATCAAAGAAGCCATAGTTTAATAGAGGAAAATATTCCCAAAAGGAGAATGGAAAAAGTGAAGTGTTAAAAAAACATCGTTTTGTTGTTGTTGTTGTTGTTGTTGTTATTGTTTCCAAGTGTCAGAGAATCAGAGGGTAACAAAGAAGAACAAACAAAAGACGTCAGGATAACAAACAAAAACAAAAGACACTCTATGTTAATGAATTACAACAAAGTTCAACCACTTCTTTACTCTTTTACTTCTTCTATAGTTCCTGTTTGCTTGTCTTTGGAACTGGGGGAAAACTTTTTTTTTTTTTAATGTACCTTTTCTCATTTTTACTAATCATAGTCTCTACATTAAAATGCACCCATTTTATACACACATTTGGACAAATTTTGACCAATTTTACATCCATGTAACCACCACCACAATCAAGTTATTAAACAATTCTCCCACTCTCTAAAAGCTTTCTCATTACATTCTATCAATCCTTCCCTACACCACCAGGATACAAACTTTTCTGTAATTTTTGAACATGTAATATAATTTTGGTTGAAAATGGTACATTGTGGATAATAAATGATAGAGGCTAGTTATTCTGCATTCAGTTGTGTCCTTATGAGGATTTTTTCCTTCTAGCAGTATTTTAACTAGCCTATATCCTACATTCACACAGCAAATTTGTTCTTTTCTGCCTTGTTCAGCAACTGATAATCTTGCTCAGTTCTTTTGGTTTCCAGCTACTGTATTTTTTTCTCGCCTGCTCCCCTCACCTCTCCTATCCCCTCATCTCCCCTGAACACGCGTAGTTTAGTAGTTGGCTAAAGATTTGAGAAGTTGATATTCACCCTTGGAAACTCATTCTTTCTGTGGTTTCATTGTTTTCAAGCACTTTCCTCTACCTTTCCAACTACTCTGGCAGCTCCAAGCTCTATTCTTTGACATCTCAACCCAGCAATGTTAATGTGTTTTCTTTTTCTTTCTTTTTTTTTTTTTTTTTTTTTTGAGACAGAGTCTCACTCTGTCACCCAGGCTGGAGTGCCATGGTGTGATCTCGGTTCACTGCAACCTCCGCCTGCCAGGTTCAAGCAATTCTCCTGCCTCAGCCTCCCGAGTAGCTGGGATTACAGGTGAGCGCCATCACGTCCCGCTAATTTTTGTATTTTTAGTAGGGGCGGGGTTTCACCATGTTGGCCAGGCTGGTCTTGAACTACTGACCTCAGGTGATCCGCCCACCTCAGCCTCCCAAAGTGCTGGGATTACAGGCGTGAGCCACTGCACCTGGACATAATGTGTTTTCTATTGTCTGACTTGTTCACAGGTTAAAGAATCACACGATGAAAATAGAGCAAACTCACAAATCTCACCCAGTGTGCTCCTTTCTTTAAATGGTGACTTCTTTGCTGGTTTCTTCCTTCTTTTTCACTGAGTTGCTGGGAGAGACCCCCATGCATGTGTTTGTTTAGGAGTCATCCAGGATTACATCCAGATTTGGGGTCCATCTTCCTTCCATGGCTCTCTTGCTTCTTGGATACAACCTATACCTTTTCATCTTCTCTGCCAGCCATGAACTCGCTCCTCTCTTTTTCTAGTCAGTTAGGCTGCAATTATTTTCAGCTGGAGCTATGAGGCGTTGGGTAGTGACCAACTGGAGCTATGAGGCGTTGGGTAGTGACCACAAGCAAAGCAGCAACAAACTCATGATAGTTATCTAGCTGAATCACAATCCTTCAAGAGTAAAATTTCCTCCAATTTCTATGTGTTTGTACTCTTTCCAAGGTTGTCAAACTGGCGTTATTATATGTGTTAGTCCATTTGTGTTTCTATAAAGGAATATCTGAGGCTGGGAAATTTATAAAGAAAAGGTAATTATTTTGGCTCATGGTTCCGCAGGCTCTATGAGATGCACGGCACTAGCATTTACTCCTGGTGAGGCCTCAGGAGGCTTACAATCATGGTGGGAGGCGAAGGGGGAGCACGAGAGTCACATGGCAAGAGAAGGAACAAAACAGGGAGGAGGAGGTGCCAGGCTCTTTTGAAAACACAGCTCTAGCATGAATTAATAGAGTGAGAACTCGCTCATTTTCTCAGAGAGGGCACCAAACCATTCATGAGGGATTCACTTCCTTCATCCAAACACCTCCTGCCAGGCTCCTCTACTTTGAGCGCTGGGGATCACATTTCAACATAAGATTTGGAGGGGACACACATTCAAACCATATCATTATTGTTGTAGCTGTTTTTACTATTTTCTTCAATTAGTAACTGTAATTTGCAGGAAGACTCACCCCAAAAATGTACTGAACAATTACCAAAATTCAGAACCAAGACAAACTCTTAATAAAATATTGCAAAAACAAAATAAAAAGGTAGAACATTAGACTGTAAGTTTTCTACTATCAGAGTTCCTGATTAATTTACGTCTGTATCTGAAAAATATATCCTGGATAATGTCTACTAACTATATAGTATAGAATCTGTGTTTAGTACCACACAGAGAAAAGGGATCACCAAATTCTGCTGTGTAGAGAGTCCTTGGAGGGAGAATCACTGTCAACATTATACTCTCACAGCTGATACTCAATGAAAACAAGGCAGAAGCTGGCAAGGAGAAAGTTGACTGGGCTCACGTGGATCAATTGTAATGTGTATTTAAATACTTCTGAGTGATTTACTTAGAATTGCAACAGCTAATATTTACTCAGTATTTATATGTGCCAGACATTGTAAACTAAACACTTTACCTATATTACTTCATTTTAATTGTGAAAACAATAGTGATTTAGAAAACATTATTTTCTTTTAACAAATAAAGCCAGATTAAGCAAGTTTCTCGGTGTCATATTACTAGTAAATACTAGAGCCAAGATTTGAATCCCAAAATCTCTGACTCTAAAGACTTCATTCTTAACTACGGTAGTAATTGTTTAAACAGATGTTTGACAATTAATTCGATATATTCTGTAGAAAGCCCTTTGTAAAAGTGTATCAAAATTCTATATGAGACAGAGGATTAATATCTGTACTATGCGAAGAACTCTTCCAACTAAATGAGACAAAATTTAAAATATGAATAACCTGAGCAAAAACAGTTTGCCAAGGAGAATATAGACTGTCAATTGATGTGCAGAACTAAAGTTAGTCAAATACTTAATATTGATCCAAATACATAATTATTCAAATATATGGAAAACAAAAATAACAAAAACCTATTTTATAAGGTTCACAAAGATTAATAATATTGATAAATGCCCAGTATTTTAAAAAGTGAAAATGTATTTTCATGCATTGTTTATAAAGATGATTTTTGTGTTCCTTTTGGAAAGACATCTTGGTAATATGTAAGTCTAAAAATAGCCATTTGTCTTGACTCACCAATTTACGTAAAAATTATTCCAAATATTGACTTTTTGGGGGGATGGAGTTTTGCTCTTGTTGCCCAGGCTGGAGTACAATGGTGCCACCTCAGCTCTCTACATCCTCTGCCTCCTGGGTTCAAGTGATTCTCCTGCCTTAGCCTCCCTAGTAGCTGGGATTACAGGCATACACCACCACGCCTGGCTATTTTTTGTATTTTTAGTAGAGACGGGGTTTCACCATGTTGGTCAGGCTGGTCTCGAACTCCTGCCCTCCAATGATCCACCCACTTTGACCTCTCAAAGTGCTGGGATTACAGGCGTGAGCCACTGCCCTGCCACACCAACTACTAATATTTTTATATAAGTAAACATTAAAATAGTATTTTATTTAAAAATTTGAAATCAATCTAGGTGTACAATGCTGAAAAGAAGCAAATCAAGTATGGTGTTTTAACTCAAGGAAATACTATGCAGTCAGAATGTAATTCTGTAGATTTTGACGAGTATGGGAAACATAGGATATTACTGTAAGTAAATGAATTGGACTTGTTGTAAAGCTACAGTTCACATTCTAAGTTTTTTGTTTTAAAAAAGAGCCAGGAAAAAATTTGTTTATCCAGGCCTACCCTGGAATGAAGCACTTGTGCCCAAACAGTTGAGTGAGCAATATTTTACTGAACTGTTACTGTAACTGAGACTTCTGAGACTTCGGTACCCCAACATTTTTAGTGACTGAAATAACGAAAATTTTGATTAGGCTCTTGCTTGCTTGCACAAAGGCCAACATCTCTTGTTAGTAGTGTCTTTTTGTTAAGTAGGAGGAGATAACTTAAGAGTCACATAATATTTTTGCAGAAGGAATGAATGCCTTTAAGAACATGCAGCCAGCTACTGATGCCCACAAGTCTGGTTGCTCAAGGTGTTATCTGAGTCGGAAAAGGACAGATGTTTCCCCCCAGGGATCCCTAAAACGCCCCTTTTCACTGGCTAGCTACATAAAAACTTGCTGCTGCTTCTTTTCGTTAAGATGGATTTGAGGGATCTTGCCCTCCTGCTTTGGCCAAATTGAATAAACCTTTATCTTCTTCAAGCATTGGTGTGTCAGTGTTTAGTATTAGCCATGTGTTTGATACACAAGCCTGTATTTTGGGTTCTTCAACAATTCTGGTGACCATGGTAGGATATTGTGCTCATAGGTGAGCAGCCCCAGCAGGATCTGAGCACACAGGGCGTCCCTGCTGCTGTTCTGGAGTTTTGCCCGGGAAACACTTCTCATCACTTCCCTTCTTGCTGATGCCAACAACCTTCAGGACAACAATCGGAGTGGAGATACATGCCAGACTTCAGTCCGCTTTCAGTTTTGCCTTTGCTGGGTGAGTTGCTTTGACATGCACAGCTGTGATTCTCTGTCTCTCCATTTGCATTTTGTTAGTTGTTGAAAAGAGGGACCCTTATTTGGGACAGTTGAGGAAACTGTTGGACTCCACCCTTTTGTCCTGCAGAAATTTTATTTTATTCTTTCGGTAAACGTGTGTATTTATTTTGTATGCAAGTGTGCAACTAAGGGAAACTCAAATTTGATCCCCAAATGCAGCCCTTTGGATTACATTCTCCAGAACTGCATTGCTTTTAGTTAGGAACCAATGAAGCATAAAAAAAAAAAATTTCTTTTATAACACAGTCTTGCCACAATATTCCCTAGGTTCAGCTAAGACTCAACTGGTCCATCAGTTTTATGGGGATGATCACACTAACAGTACTGGAAAAGACATCTTCATCAGGTAAGAGCGATGGGTAACTTACTCACTAATCACAGGAACTCCTTTGGCTTCCATGTTTGAGCTATGGAAAAAGTTCAAAGGCATGCCAGGTCTTCTACAGCTCCAGCTGGTTACATATTATGGCCCATGCATGTGCACATATTAAATAGGTAGGCAAATTATAGCAAAAGAAAATACGAAACTCAAATGGTCGACTTGCAACTATAGTGTTAAACTGTAGAGTCTTCTAAAGCTCCCTGTTTCTCTCTTTTATTTTTCTGCCTGCTTCGAATCTGCTGTTACTGGCTACCGGTATTGAGATAAAACTCACTGTTTTATGATACTACTAATTCAAGACTACTTGGAGATTCTGTTTCTCTTATACAGTTCTCCCTAAAATGTAAAGATTGAGACTCATTTGAAACTGAAGGGAACAAAAGGGTAAAACAGGTTTCTAAAATCAACCTGTCATGGAAAAGGTTTTGCCCAAATTTTTGTCTCACAGCCTTCATTTGATTATCTGTAAGGGCAAATAAAGTTTAGCTGTGTGAACAGGTTCTAATTCCATCTGAAATTACTTGGATCTAGCAAATTTTTGTAAACTGGGGGTACTGTGCTGCTATCTCATGACTAGAGTTCTTAGGTAAAAGCTATTGGATCCTTGTTTGCATGTGTGTGAATATGTGTGTGTACATATATTATCCTATATATTGTGTCTATATGGTACCACATAGGTTCATTATTAAAGGAGTATTCATAATTAAATAACTTGCTTTCCAAGTTCCCATGACTTAAATAAATCTTGGATAAATAGGCTAATTTTTAAGTTGTTGGTGAGATAAATGTGGACCATTAATGGATCTCTTAACTGTTATTATTACGTGATTTAGAACTGTTTCATAAGAGGACAAGGATGAAATTCCATATGTGCAGGCTTTTATGTTACTGCTTCAGAATAAGTCCACACAGAGAATGTTCAATTTGATGGTGCAAGGGGCTGAGAATGTCAAGTCCAAAGTATTAGGATCTCAAAAACTAGATGAGGAGAACAATGTCTTGATCAATGCTTTGAACCCTCCTGCCATGCCAATGAACCACCACTGGGGCCAAATCACCCTCTCAGCTGATGCCAATTCCATTTGCACCCGAACCACTACCTCGTTTTCCAGTAGATCCAGCCTTGATATGGGGGATGGGGTGCAGAAGGGGACAAACTCCCCTGGTGGAAGAAAGTCAGGAAGTAAGGATATAATCTCACCATCCTGTACCTGACAGGGTATCCAATTTGGCCTGAGGACTGGGACTCCTCAGGCAGGGAAGTTTCCACTTTGCCAATTCTCAATTGGAGGGCTAAATTCGAATGGACAGCCTGTAGGGATGATGTGGACACACTGCCCATTCCCCACCTGGATTTAATTAATTGAAAAAAATAATAAACTTTTTTATTGGTATGACCCCTAGATTCATGGCCAAGTTGTTTTCATCCTCCTTTTTTGACATATTACCCTACCTGAGCTGATGGGCATTAATGAATGTTTTGCTCATGGCTGTAGGACATCATATGGTTATTGAAAAGACAAGTCCATTGGCTTCACCTTGAAGATGAAAACAACTGCCCTGAATCTTCTGATGCTCTTCCGATGGTTGAACCAAGCTGGGATGTGAACAGTGGGGAGCTGTACTGGCTTGAGAATTTTAGAAATTGTATTATGGAAAGCTTAAAGAAAGGATTCCTACAATAGAAAAGCCTCAGTAAAGTTCAGGAGATTGAGCAGAAATCCCAGGACAGCACATCTCAGTTTTTAGAATAAGTATGCTAGGCATATAGAAAATAAACTGATGTCAATATCAAGGCCTCTGAGAATCAGAGAATGGTAACTGTGACCCTTATCAGCTAAAGTTCTCCAGATATCAAAAGGAAGTTGCAGAAGGTAGACAACATCCTTGAACTGTCAATCTCACATTTGTTGGAGCTTGTTTCTAAGGTTTACAACAATAAAGGCAAAGTGAAAGAAAAGGAAAGATGAAATAACAGGTTACCCTGCTGGCAGCAGCACTCAACAGCTGAGCTGATGGGAATGTAGGAAAGGGCTTAAAAGAAGGATGATGGAAGGTAAGAGGAAAGCCCCCTCCTTGGGGAAAGAATCAATGTGTGTATTGCAAAGAAGAAGGACATTGGATAAAGGATTATCCCAAACTGGTGAAGGCAACAAAGAAAGGTAAGATTCCCTCAGCCCAGATACTGGAAGTGAAGGAGAGAGATACAGCTGAACAATGAAGAGGCCCCAGGGCTCCATTAGATCTGAAGCGATCAGTATCATATCCCCACAAGACCCCTTGTTATAATGGACAGTGGGGAACAAACTGATTGACTTTCTTATTAATACAGGGGCCACTTCATATGTAGTTAACACCCCCTTGTTCCCTGATTCAAAGGAGACTATGGTGGTTACAGGAATGTCAGGGGAACTGTGACTTGCACCTTCATGCAACGTTTAGATTGTCATCTTGGAGACACAAGCCTGAAGCATAGTTTTTTTTATTTATGCCTTAATGTCCTGTTCTCCTCTTGGGTTGAGATTGACTTGCTTTACTGAATGTTCATATTATTAAACACATATTTTCTAGCCACCGTGACTTGAGTGACCACTGGAGCAACCACAGTTGGAAATATGTACTGATGGAAGTAGTTTCATGGGCCAAGGACATTGTTGAGGTTACACACTTGTCACCTTGCAGATCACCTTAGAAGCCAAGGCTTTGCCTCCAGACACCTCAACTCAGATATCTGAACCTATAGTCCTTACCAGGGCTTTCCTAATCAGTAAGGACAGAGCTGTCCATAGTTACACAGACTCAAAGTATGCTTTCTCAGTGGTGCATGCACACAGGGCCATATGGAAAGGAAGAGGACTTTTAACTACTGAAAATAAAGACCTCAAATATGTCCCAGACATTTTCACCTTATTGAAATCTGCGAAAACCCTGAGGAAGTAGCTGTTATGCACTGCTCCAGGCACCAGAAGGGAAATTCTCTAATAACAAAAAGAAACCAACAAAGCTGCAGATCAAGCAGCTAAGGTGATGGGAAGGACCCAGAGATTTGAAACCCTTTTGGAACTCTTAATTTCCCAAATAGACTTTGTCAATGTTTAGCTTCAATATAACCAAGAGGATTTAATCATAGCCAAAGAATTTGGTTTTCTCTTCCACCCCAGTACATCTTGGCTGGAAATACACTTCAGAGGCTAGCACTCTGATGTACGAGGACCTCTTAAAGGAAATCATAAGTCAAATTCATTAAAGCAGTGATTATGGAAGGAATGCCACCTTGCAGTAGATTTTAAAACATATCTAATTCGCTCTAGTTTACAAGAGACTGTCAAAAGAGAATGCAACAGTGTGTAATTTGTGCTGAAAAGAGCCCCCAGGCAGGGCCATTCCCTCTAAAAAGATTCCAACAAAAGAAACTAGCCCCTTCCAAGGGTTTTCAGGTGGGCTTCATCATGTTGCTCTGAGCATATGGAAACATCAGGTCCCTTTTGGTGTCTGTTGATGCCTTCATTGGGTGGGTTGAAACCATTCCCGCAGAACAGAGAAGGCCACAGAAGTGGCTAAAGCCCTACTTAAAGCAATAATCCTTATGTGTAGACTCTCTGTAACAATTCAGAGTGATAATGTGGCCACCTTTACTTCCAGTGTAACTTAAGAAGTGTCAAATGTTTTGAGAATAAATTGAAAACTGCCCTACAGTGAGCAGAGTCCACTGGAAAGACTAAAAAGATTAAATCACACCTTGAAGAAAATGATGGCAAAAATCTGTGAAGAAACCAGTTTAACCTTGAATAAAGTGTTATGCTCTTCCCTGATGTGAATCTGGGTAGTGGCCCAAAGTAAGCTCCAACTGAGCTGCTTTAAAACAAAGTATGAAAAAGCATTCCTAGCCTTGCTAGAGGAAAGGTGCCTGGTATAACAAAAGCAGATAGCAATTAAACAATATTTAAAGATCTTAAATGGAGTTCTAACCTTTGCTTATAAGCCTGCTTCTAACGGCCTACTGATCCCAACAGATGTACTCCTCCATCACTTTAAAGGGGGTAACAAGTTCCTTCTTAAATTGTGGACAGAGTGCAAACCAGGGGACCAACGCATCCCCCAAAAGACTAGTCCCTAGGAGTGCTTCTGACTCCCCACTTGCCAGCCATGCTAGCCAGAATAGAATTTTGTATCCATCACACTTGAATAAAACTTGTCCCTACAAACTTGAACAGGAAAAGAAAAACCTCAGCTACTGGAGTGTTTGGGGTTGCTGTTTCAAGCCAAGTCTACTGACAGAAAAGCAAAATGAATTGGGTCTTTATAGTTTGGGTCATGATTGCCTTGATTTCTTCTTTTTCATGGAAGGAAAATTCATCATTATGGTTTCCCAACCTCTAGCTTCTTCTGCTAACTTATTTTGGTATTGGATGTGTCATCCTAAACCTCATCTGTTCTAGACCATTATGACTCTCTGATGCAGACAGTTTATAGTTTCAAATATCTGTATCTGCACATTTGAGTATCCGAAGACTCCCCAAAGAGTGGAGTATCAGGTATGCCTCATCTGACTCATTTGTGGAGCTACCAAACCCCCTTGTTTGTATTTGGCTTCTTGACAGAGATGTCCCCTTTCATTTTTAAAGGAGGGCATATGAAAATTCTCGTTGGATGATGATTTGTATAGAACTTCATTTGACCCCAGTTTTGCAGCATGGGAAGGACATTGGATAGGCCCAGCCTTACCCGAGTGTGACAACAGCATAACAGGTCCATGGGTAGACTAATTGGCTTTAATAACAGCCACAACTATTGGCACCATGACCTGTGATCCTGTGGGATGTTTTTCTACCTACAGTCGGGAAACCATCTTTGGACCTACAGGTGCTTTAGGGGAGGAGATCATGGACAATGTTTATTGGGATACTCAGTTATGCCATTATCAAAACACAGTAATATATTACTAGACAAGTTCCTTAAAACTTTTCCAGGGTCTCAAGGAAGTTTGGAAGACTCCATGGGGGTGGTCCCTGAAAAAAATTTTCAGGAGGATTCCTGATGGCCCAGCATACTTCTTTGGACACATTTTGCTCCTATGATGAGGGTGGCTTCTCATCAACAATGTTTTTAGAAACTTATCTATCACTTTAAGGAATATATCTGACGAAACTGCTGCTGCCATTGCAGCATAGCAAAAGTCTTTGGATTCTCTAGTTGAAGTTGTTTTGAATAATTGCATAGCATGAGATTACCTGCTGGCTGAACAAGATGGAGTAGGTATAATTCCAAACTCTTCCTGCTGCACTTAGATTAATAATTCGGCCGAAGTTAAAATGCATATAGATAAAATAAGAAAGCAAGCTTCATGGTTAAAACAAGTAAAAGATGAAGCAGGATTAGGTGATTGGTTTTCTGTACTATTTTCTTGGATCTCACAGGGATCTGATTTGTATTTTTTGGCCTCTTTAAATTTGACTTACCTCTCTCTTATTATTATTATTATTATTATTATTATTTTTTTTTTTTTGAGACGGAGTCTCGCTCTGCCGCCCAGGCTGGAGTGCAGTGGCCAGATCTCGGCTCACTGCAAGCTCCGCCTCCCGGGTTTACGCCATTCTCCTGCCTCAGCCTCCCGAGTAGTGGGGACTACAGGCGCCCGCCACCTCGCCCGGCTAGTTTTTTGTATTTTTTAGTAGAGACAGGGTTTCACCGTGTCAGCCAGGATGGTCTCGATCTCCTGACCTCGTGATCCGCCCGTCTCGGCCTCCCAAAGTGCTGGGATTACAGGCTTGAGCCACCGCGCCCGGCCCTATTATTATTATTATTATTTATTATTATCTTTGAGATGAAGTTTCGCTCTTGTCGCTTAGGCTGGAGTGCAGTGGTGCAATCTCGGTTCACTGCAACCTCTGCCTCCTGGGTTCAAGTGATTCTCCTGCCTCAGCTTCCCAAGTAGCTGGGATTATGGGTGCCCACCACCATGCCCAGCTATTATTATTATTATTATTATTGTATTGTTTTGTTTTGTTTTGAGTCAGAGTCTCGCTCTGTCACCCAGGCTGGAGTGCAGTGGAGTGATCTCAGCTCACTACAAACTCTGCCTCTAGGGTTCAAGTGATTCTCCTGCCTCAGCCTCCCAAGTAGCTGGGATTACAGGCCACACCACTATGCCTGGCTAATTTTTGTATTTTGAGTAGAGATGGGATTTCACCATGTTGGCCAGGCTGGTCTTGAACTCCTGACCTCAGTTGATCCACTCACCTCCCAAAGTGCTGGGATAACAGGTGTGAGCCACCTCACCTGGCTTCCTATTAATTATTATTGTAGCTTATGTCTTTATTAATGTCATCATCAAATGTGATTTAAGGTGCTTGTCTAAGACTGTAAATAAGAGTACTCAGATAATGGTATGGCAGTGTGCAGGGTACTGGCCCAGCACCTGTGAATATTTTCAAATTCAAGTGGATAGGTTCTGTTTCTCGATTTCCCACATCTTCTCCCCTTATCAGCAGGAATTGCTAGAAAAAAATGACACCTCTTTTTCTACATTAATGAGTAATAGATAAAGACAGTCAGGCCCTTTGAGCTTTCAGTACCCCAGCATTTTTGGTGACAGAAATAATAAAAATTCTGATCAGGCCCTTGCCTGCTTGCACAAAAGCAAACATCTCCTGTTACCATAATATAATTATAAACTGCTGATGTATTGTTTCTCTGTGAAGGAGGAGGTAAAAGTTCAGAGCTACAAAATATTTTTTCAGAAGGAATGAATGCATTTACAGACATTGCAACTGGCTGCTCACTCTCAGAGGTCTAGTTGCTCAAGGTGTTATCTGAGATTGAAGAAGTACAGACATTTTCCTTCCATTCCTTGAAACTTCCCCTCCTTACTCTCTAACCATATAAAAACTTTCAGTTTTTGTTGTTGCTGTTTGTTTGTTTGTTTGTTTTTAAGGTGGATTTGAGGGAGCTTACTCTCCTGCCTTCATGGTTTGGTTAAATTGAATAAACTTTTCTGTATCTCCAAGCAACAGTGTGTCATTGTGTGCCATTAGTTATGCATTGGGTACACAAGTCTGAATTTAGTGTTCTACAACATCACTTTAAAGAAATTCTGATAGATAATAGAGAGAGGGAGACAAGAAAAGAAAGGAAGAAAGAAAGGGAGAAAGAAAGGAAGAAAGAAAGAGGGAAGGAAGGAAGGAAGGAAGGAAGGAAGGAAGGAAGGAAGGAAGGGAGGGAGGGAGGGAGGGAGGGAGGGAGGGAGGGAGAGATATTAAGTGCCCCTATGGTTCTGCGCTTCTCTGAGACTGCAAACTTCTAGTGGAAGCATGTATCCAGGTAACTAAATGTGAGGGTTGTTTTGTTTTGTTTTGTTTTGTTTTTTTCGAGATGGGGTCTCACTCTTTCGCCCAGGCTGGAGTGCAGTGGCGCAATCTCTGCTCACTGCAAGCTCCGCCTTCTGGGTTCTCGCCATTCTCCCGCCTCTGCTTCCTGAGTAGCTGGGACTACAGGCGCCTGCCACCACGCCTGGCTAATTTTTGTGTATTCTTTTTTTTTTTTTTTTTTTAAGCAGAGACGGGGTTTCACCGTGTTAGCCAGGATGGTCTCGATCTCCTGACCTCATGATCTGCCAACCTCGGCCTCCCAAAGTGCTGGGATTACAGGAATGAGCCACCGTGCCCAGACAATTTGAGTTAGATTTCTATGGGAACTTTACCTTTCAGAAATCAGAACTAAGGGTCTAGATTTGGGAATTCTATAAAAAGAGGTGGGGCCCTATTTGAAACATAGAAGCAGTATGCCAAAATGTTGAAAAGATCTTAAAATGGTGCACAGGCAAACAAAAGAAAATAAAACATTTATGTACATATCATTTCCACCATAAACTTCAAATATCAGGAATTCTACAATTAAGTTTCTGCTCCAAAAATATTAATTTTTTTGTTCTAGCAAGAAAACATTTCTGTTTTACACAGTGTATTTAATTCTAAGAATTCGAGATTTTGTAAAATAGTCTTCATGGGAAAGTATTGAAAGCGTTAACATGTGGCTTGGATATAAGCAGATCATCAACAATTGGACACAGAGATACAGCTAGCTTTCACCTCCATACTCATGTAAACATGAGTTTGGACTAGAGTTGAGACCTGATTTCTACTCTTTTACTATCTTGATGCAATCGATAAATGGCAGCTTAGAACACCAGAAACTGTAAATTTGTAAGTATTAGCATAGAGTCCTGAAAAGAATAATTTTAAATCTCTTCTAGATTCATCAGGAAAGAGTTCTGGGATACACTGGCGATGTCTGCCATGGGAAACTGAGTCGCTACAGGGGACATAAGAAATAGGCTGTGCATGGAGGTTGATCTGGCAGCAAAATAAAATGCAGCATGAAAAGATAGGACATAGGAAATTTCAAAGAGTTATCTGGTGATGACTCAGTATATCCGTTATCTGTGTACTTCATTAAATATTTATACAATGCATTCTGAGATTTCCTGTCCTATTTTATTGTCCTCTGATCTAGTTTTTTCTCTTTCATTTCATTTAAAAATGCGGCTAATGTCCTACTAAAATAATTTTATAATGTACTCTTCAGTTGTAACTTCCAAGTGGAAAAAACTGCTACTTATTTTATCAACCCAGTCAGAGTGACCAATGTAAAATGCAGCTACTCAGGGTCGATCCAGACTGTTATCTCTAATCTGCTTAGGTAGACCACAGCCAGCTCTGTCTCATTTTTATAGGTTAAGACTCCGGCACAGACTTCCAGTACAATGTATTTTTTTAACGTGATTTAATTAGTAAAAATAAAGATCATTAAATGAGAATTTCACCTATGAACATCATAATTGAAATTCATCCAGCTGACAGATGAACACATAAATCTGTTTTCTAAAAAACAAAAATATGTAAAGAAAGCAAGGCAGGAGCATAGCTTATTAAGTGAGAAAGAAATATCAAAAACCACGTTTCAGTTTCAGAATATGAATTCAGGGTAACTAAACAAAGAAGAATTAGCAGAAGAAATGGAAAAGGCATATAGGTATTGGATATAGTCAGGCTTCAGTTTTAGTCAAGTATCTGGAATAGCCTAGCTGTGAGATTTGCAGTTTAACGTTAACATTCTCTCTCTTTTTTTATTTATCTAGAGCACTCAACACATGTCAATTATCTTCCTTTTCCACAAATCTAATGAATTTTGCATCATCATTACCTAAATAAAGCAGTTAATCAATTTAAAAAAGAGATACTGTTTTAGGTCACCGGATTCACTATTGCTGTACCCTGTCCTTCATGGGATTCTTTATCCATCTATTTTGTACCTTTCTTGCGGTGTAGAGTTACAACCAGTTACATTATTCTAAAAGTGGCTTGAGTGAAAATAAAACTAGTCCATTTATTCGTTTATCTATAAAAAAATCTGTACTTAATTTGTTAATAAAGGGTACGATTATTCTCAAAACTCATGCTGTCGTATTAGCTCTCCAGCAAGCATACAGGGCAACACGAGAAAAAAACATAATTTGAAAAGAGGTAAAATGAAATATGATAAAGACACCAACTATTTTTTGGAGTATTCTGTATCAAGTATATAGCCACTGAGCTAAATGGATGGATTTAGAGAGAACAACTTCTATTTTAACGGAACTTTGATCTTAGATGTAGGATGAGAAAGCATCAGAAACAGAACTGGAAACATTTAAATGTACAGTGTCAACAAGTATCACGATATTGACCAATAAAGTTGGAATTAACAGACTAAATTTCACATGGTCAGAGCATATTTGTAAACCTTTAAAGTCCCAATGAAGACATGTTCAACCAAGGAAATTGCAAAAAGAAATTCCCATCTATACGTAGGCAAAAAATAAAATATGGTCCTCAATTAACTCAGACACTCTGTAGGTAAAGATCTCCGGTATGGCACTCCAGTCAAAATTTCAACCTAGTAAAAATCATTGTTAAAGAAGATTTTATACGTAGCTTCTTTTTTTTTAATGTGAGTAATGGAGACATAATAAGCTTGTATATTAATGGTATTATAAGAGTTGGAGGTAGGATAAAATAATGTTGGGTCAGTTATTTCTTAGTGCTTACAAAATGGGTAAAAGTTTGTGTAAATAAAATGGCGTGCCTTGCCTAGATTATCAGTAGGTTTGTGACACCTGGAAAAAAATGCCTGTACTCTAAACTCTGCTTGAAACTGAATTCTACATAGTAGTTGATCTGGCAATAAAATAACATGCAAGCAGGAAAGATATGAAATCGTAATTTCTATTTCTTCAGTGAAATCTCAGCAGATCTCTCATTTACAAACGTGACGTGGTCTGTTCTTCTTCACTCTATAATATTATGTCTGAGCCATTCAAAAAATGTAGCAAATGCTATCCTATATTATTGGAATGTTTTTCATTTCTATCCTTTATCCATTCACTCAACAATCCACTAAAATGTAATCAGTATGTGCCAGAAACCAAACTTATCTTGAAAAAGGAGTAGATAATGAGATGTAAAATCTGGCACTCAGAAAAGGTGGTCCAGGTTGAATATATTGATGTAAAATATTTTTACTGAGACTATAATATCCTTAAAGGTAGGATTATGTTTTATTAATTACATGTTCCATATAATGAATCCTATCATTTGAATAACACTATTAAAAACACTGTCATTCCATTTAAAATTGAAGACATGCATATGTATCTTTGACCAAGCAATTCTTGTGACTTTAAAACTTTTTGGCTGGGAGTGGTGGCTCATGCCTGTAATCCTAGCACTTTGGGAGGCTGAGGTGGGCGGATCACCTGAGGTTGGGAGTTTGAGACCAGCATGGCTAACATGGTGAAACCCCGTCTCTACTAAAAATACAAAAAATTAGCCGGGCATGGTAGCATGCACCTGTAATCCCAACTACTTGGGAGACTGAGGCGGGAGAATCGCTTAAGGGCAGGAGAATCTCTTGATTTCAGGAGATGGAGGTTCCAGTGAGCCAAGATCACAACACTCTTCTCCAGCCTGGATGACAGAGCAAGACTCAGTCTCAAAAACAAAAACAAACAAACAAAAAGTTTTGACTGAAATCTACAGTAATCATCAGTAGCACATACGTTTTAAAATCTAAGTCAGCGCACATATACAATAATATACAATGACATACATATGCAATTTGTATAAGTGCACATACATGCATTTGAACGCTTATTATTGCTGTGCACCATATTTCCTTTTTAATTATACTCTCTTCTAGTTTATTACATTCTATTTTGTTTTATTTTAAAATAATGGTTGCAATTCACTAAGTTAATTCCACAGGCCACTAATGAGTTTTAACCTTCCGGAAAAATATTGTACTAAAAAGCCTCTTATATTTGCATACCGAGGGATGTTTATAACAGCGCTGAAAATAATTATAGCCTTAGTAACAAAATTGATCATACATACCAGAATGAACAAAGTGTGGTATATTCATAAAATTTTTCACTCTGCATCAGAGAAAACACATTAATTACAGCTATATGTATCAACAGGTTTCAGAAATAATTTTGAAAAAATATCAAGTCACAGTGATATGCAAATATGTTTCTATTTATGTAAATCTTTATTGCGAGTAAAACCAACTAATATATTCTTGGGCAAAGAAACACCTATGGTAAACAAAATGAGCAAGAAGTATGAAAAGTGGGGGGCAGAGCAAGATGGCCGAATAGGAACAGCTCCAGTCTCCAACTCCCAGCGCAAGCGACACAGAAGACCGGTGATTTCTGCATTTTCAACTGAGATACTGGGTTCATCTCACTGGGGATTGCCAGACAATCGGTGTTGGTCAGCTGCTGCAGCCCGACCAGCGAGAGCTGAAGCAGGGCCAGGCATCGCCTCACCTGGGAAGCGCAAGGGGGAAGGGAATCCCTTTTCCTAGCCTTGGGAACTGAGACACACAACACCTGGAAAATCGGGTAACTCCCACCCCAGTACTGCGCTTTAAGCAAACGGGCACACCAGGAGATTGTATCCCACACCTGGCCGGGAGGGACCCTCGCCCACCGAGCCTCCCTCATTGCTAGCACAGCAGTCTGTGATCTAACCCCAAGGCAGCAGCGAGGCTGGGGGAGGGGCGCCCGCCATTGCTGAGGCTTAAGTAGGTAAACAAAGCCGCTGGGAAGCTGGAACTGGGTAGAGCTCACAGCAGCTCAAGGAAACCTGCCTGTCTCTGTAGACTCCACCTCTGGGGACAGGGCACAACTAAACAACAGCAAAAGCAGCAGAAACCTCTGCAGACACAAACGACTCTGTCTGACAGCTTTGAAGAGAGCAGTGGATCTCCCAACTCAGAGATTGAGATCTGAGAAGGGACAGACTGCCTGTTCAAGTGGGTCCCTGACCCCTGAGTAGCCTAACTGGGAGACATCCCCCACTAGGGGCAGTCTGACACCCCACACCTCACAGGGTGGAGTACACCCCTGAGAGGAAGCTTCCAAAGCAAGTATCAGACAGGTTCATTCGCTGTTCAGCAATATTCTATCTTCTGCAGCCTCTGCTGCTGATACCCAGGCAAACAGGTCTGGAGTGGACCTCAAGCAATCTCCAACAGACCTACAGCTGACGGTCCTGACTGTTAGAAGGAAAACTATCAAACAGAAAGGACACCTGCACCAAAACCTCATCAGGACGTCACCATCATCAAACACCAGAGGCAGATAAAACAACAAAGATGGGGAAAAAGCAGGGCAGAAAAGCTGGAAATTCAAAAAATAAGAGCACATCTCCCCCGGCAAAGGAGTGCAGCTCATCGCCAGCAACGGATCAAAGCTGCACAGAGAATGACTTTGACGAGATGAGAGAAGAAGGCTTCAGTCCATCAAACTTCTCAGAACTAAAGGAGGAATTACGTACCCAGAGCAAAGAAACTAAAAATCTTGAAAAAAAGTGGAAGAATTGATAGCTAGAGTAATTAACGCAGAGAAGGTCATAAACGAAATGAAAGAGATGAAAACCATGACACGAGAAATACGTGACAAATGCACAAGCTTCAGTAACCGACTCGATCAACTGGAAGAAAGAGTATCAGCGAGTGAGGATCAAATGAATGAAATGAAGCGAGAAGAGAAACCAAAAGAAAAAAGAAGAAAAAGAAATGAACAAAGCCTGCAAGAAGTATGGGATGATGTAAAAAGACCAAATCTCCGTCTGATTGGGGTGCCTGAAAGTGAGGGGGAAAATGGAACCAAGTTGGAAAACACTCTTCAGGATATCATCCAGGAGAACTTCCCCAACCTAGTAGGGCAGGCCAACATTCAAATCCAGGAAATACAGAGAACGCCACAAAGATACTCCTCGAGAAGAGCAACTCCAAGACACATAATTGCCAGATTCACCAAAGTTGAAATGAAGGAAAAAATCTTAAGGGCAGCCAGAGAGAAAGGTCGGGTTACCCACAAAGGGAAGCCCATCAGACTCACAGCAGATCTCTCGGCAGAAACTCTCCAAGCCAGAAGAGAGTGGGGGCCAATATTCAACATTCTTAAAGAAAAGAATTTTAAACCCAGAATTTCATATCCAGCCAAACTAAGTTTCATAAGTGAAGGAGAAATAAAATCCTTTACAGATAAGCAAATGCTTAGAGATTTTGTCACCACTAGGCCTGCCTTACAAGAGACCCTGAAGGAAGCACTCAATATGGAAAGGAACAACCGGTACCAGCCATTGCAAAAACAAGCCAAAATGTAAAGACCATCGAGGCTAGGAAGAAACTGCATTAATTAATGAGCAAAATAACAAGTTCATATCATAATGGCAGGATCAAGTTCACACATAACAATATTAACCTTAAATGTAAATGGACTAAATGCTCCAATTAAAAGACACAGACTGGCAAACTGGATAAAGAGTCAAGACCCATCAGTCTGCTGTATTCAGGAGACCCATCTCACACGCAGAGACATACATAGGCTCAAAATAAAGGGATGGAGGAAGATTTACCAAGCAAATGGAGAACAAAAAAAAGCAGGGGTTGCAATACTAGTCTCTGATAAAATAGACTTTAAACCATCAAAGGTCAAAAGAGACAAAGAAGACCATTACATAATGGTAAAGGGATCAATTCAACAGGAAGAGCTAACTATCCTAAATATATATGCACCCTATACAGGAGCACCCAGATTCATAAAGCAAGTCCTTAGAGACTTACAAAGAGACTTAGACTCCCATACAATAATAATGGGAGACTTCAACACCCCACTGTCAACATTAGACAGATCAACGAGACAGAAAGTTAACAAGGATATCCAGGAATTGAACTCATCTCTGCAGCAAGCAGACCTAATAGGCATCTATAGAACTCTCCACCCCAAATCAACAGAATATACATTCTTCTCAGCACCACATCGCACTTATTCCAAAATTGACCACATAATTGGAAGTAAAGCACTCCTCAGCAAATGTACAAGAACAGAAATTATAACAAACTGTCTCTCAGACCACAGTGCAATCAAACTAGAACTCAGGACTAAGAAACTCAATCAAAACCGCTCAACTACATGGAAACTGAACAACCTGCTCCTGAATGACTACTGGGTACATAACGAAATGAAGGCAGAAATAAAGATGTTCTTTGAAACCAATGAGAACAAAGATACAACATACCAGAATCTCTGGGACACATTTAAAGCAGTGTGTAGACGGAAATTTATAGCACTAAATGCACACAAGGGAAAGCAGGAAAGATTTAAAATTGACACTCTAACATCACAATTAAAAGAACGAGAGAAGCAAGAGCAAGCACATTTGAAAGCTAGCAGAAGGCAAGAAATAACTAAGATCAGAGCAGAACTGAAGGAGATGGAGACACAAAAAACCCTCCAAAAAATCAATGAATCCAGGAGTTGGTTTCTTGAAAAGATCAACAAAATTGACAGACCGCTAGGAAGACCAATAAAGAAGAAAAGAGAGAAGAATCAAATTGACGCAATCAAAAATGATAAAGGGGATATCACCACCGACCCCACAGAAATACAAACTACCATCAGAGAATACTATAAACACCTCTACGCAAATAAACTAGAAAATCTAGAAGAAATGGATAATTTCCTGGACACTTACACTCTTCCAAGACTAAACCAGGAAGAAATTGAATCCCTGAATAGACCAATAGCAGGCTCTGAAATTGAGGCAATAATTAATAGGCTACCAACGAAAAAAAGTCCAGGACCAGATGGATTCACAGCTGAATTCTATCAGAGGTACAAGGAGGAGCTGGTACCATTCCTTCTGAAACTATTCCAATCAATAGAAAAAGAGGGAATCCTCCCTAACTCATTTTATGAGGCCAAAACCATCCTGATACCAAAGCCTGGCAGAGACACAACAAAAAAAGAGAATTTTAGACCAATATCCCTGATGAACATCGATGCAAAAATCCTCAATAAAATACTGGCAAACCGGATTCAGCAGCACATCAAAAAGCTTATCCAGCATGATCAAGTGGGCTTCATCCCTGGGATGCAAGGCTGGTTCAACATTCACAAATCAATAAACATAATCCAGCATATAAACAGAACCAAAGACAAGAACCACATGATTATCTCAATAGATGCAGAAAAGGCTTTTGACAAAATTCAACAGCCCTTCATGCTAAAAACGCTCAATAAATTCGGTATTGATGGAACGTACCTCAAAATAAGAAGAGCTATTTATGACAAACCCACAGCCAATATCATACTGAATGGGCAAAAACTGGAAAAATTCCCTTTGAAAACTGGCACAAGACAGGGATGCCCTCTCTCCCCACTCCTATTCAACATAGTGTTGGAAGTTCTGGCTAGGGCAATCAGGCAAGAGAAAGAAATCAAGGGTATTCAGTTAGGAAAAGAAGAAGTCAAATTGTCCCTGTTTGCAGATGACATGATTGTATATTTAAAAACCCCATTGTCTCAGCCCAAAATCTCCTTAAGCTGATAAGCAACTTCAGCAAAGTCTCAGGATACAAAATTAATGTGCAAAAATCCACAAGCATTCTTATACACCAGTAACAGACAAACAGAGAGCCAAATCATGAATGAACTTCCATTCACAATTACTTCAAAGAGAATCAAATACCTAGGAATCCAACTTACAAGGGATGTAAAGGACCTCTTCAAGAACTACAAACCACTGCTCAGTGAAATAAAAGAGGACACAAACAAATGGAAGAACATACCATGCTCATCGATAGGAAGAATCAATATCATGAAAATGGCCATACCGACCAAGGTTATTTATAGATTCAATGCCATCCCCATCAAGCTACGCATGAGTTTCTTCACAGAATTGGAAAAAACTGCTTTAAAGTTCATATGGAACCAAAAAAGAGCCCGCATTGCCAAGACAATCCTAAGTGAAAAGAACAAAGCTGGAGGCATCACGCTACCTGACTTCAAACTCTACTACAAGGCTACAGTAACCAAAACAGCATGGCACTGGTACCAAAACAGACATATAGACCAGTGGAACAGAACAGAGTCCTCAGAAATAATACCACACATCTACAGCCATCTGATCTTTGACAAACCTGAGAGCAACAAGAAATGGGGAAAGGATTCCCTATTTAATAAATGGTGCTGGGAAAATTGGCTAGCCATAAGTAGAAAGCTGAAACTGGATCCTTTCCTTACTCCTTATACGAAAATTAATTCAAGATGGATTAGAGACTTAAATGTTAGACCTAATATCATAAAAATCCTAGAGGAAAACCTAGGTAGTACCATTCAGGACATAGGCATGGGCAAGGACTTCATGTCTAAAACACCAAAAGCAACGGCAGCAAAAGCCAAAATTGACAAATGGGATCTCATTAAACTAAAGAGCTTCTGCACAGTAAAAGAAACTACCATCAGAGTGAACAGGCAACCTACAGAATGGGAGAAAATTTTTGCCATCTACTCATCTGACAAAGGGCTAATATCCAGAACCTACAAAGAACTCAAACAAATTTACAAGAAAAAATCAAACAACCCCATCAAAAAGTGGGCAAAGGATATGAACAGAGATTTCTCAAAAGAAGACATTCATACAGCCAACAGACACATGAAAAAATGCTCATCGTCACTGGCCATCAGAGAAATGCAAATCAAAACCACAATGAGATACCATCTCACACCAGTTAGAATGGCGATCATTCAAAAGTCAGGAAACAACAGGTGCTGGAGAGGATGTGGAGAAATAGGAACACTTTTACACTGTTGGTGGGATTGTAAACTAGTTCAACCATTATGGAAAACAGTATGGCGATTCCTCAAGGATCTAGAACTAGATGTACCATATGACCCAGCCATCCCATTACTGGGTATATACCCAAAGGATTATAAATCATGCTGCTATAAAGACACATGCACACGTATGTTTATTGTGGCACTATTCACAATAGCAAAGACTTGGAATCAACCCAAATGTCCATCAGTGACAGACTGGATTAAGAAAATGTGGCACATATACACCATGGAATACTATGCAGCCATAAAAAAGGATGAGTTTGTGTCCTTTGTAGGGACATGGATGCAGCTGGAAACCATCATTCTTAGCAAACTATCACAAGAACAGAAAACCAAACACCGCATGTTCTCACTCATAGGTGGGAACTGAACAATGAGATCATTTGGACTCGGGAAGGGGAACATCACACACCGGGGCCTATCATGGGGAGGGAAGAGGGGGGAGGGATTGCATTGGGAGTTATACCTGATGTAAATGATGAGTTGATGGGTGCTGACGAGTTGATGGGTGCAGCACACCAACATGGCACAAGTATACATATGTAACAAACCTGCACGTTATGCACATGTACCCTAGAACTTAAAGTATAATAATAATAATAATAATTTTAAAAAATTATTAGGAAAAAAAAGAAAAGTGATGAATACAAAATTCAGGATATTGGTTATTTTGGAGTTAAACAAAGACTGTTACAACAATACAGGTGTAGATGCTACCTCAAAGATATGAATAGTATTCTATTTTCTAAGTAGATTGATAAGAAACATGATACTTATGCTAGTCTCTACTGTATATCTACCATAAAATGTTATAACAAATCATTTTATAGAGAAATTAATTTAACAAAAGATTTAGGATTTTGAAAATATCCTTAGAATTCTATGAGACATTTTATGCTAATAATTTATTTATATGTATATAGATAAATTCCTTTTAAAACATAACTTGGAAAAAATATAAAGAAGAAATAGAAAATATGATAGATCTACTACTAAAGGAATTGAGTGAGTAGTACACATACACATTTTTTGGAAGTTCTTCAAAACTTCAAAGGAGATATAATTCTCAAGTTATAGAATATATGTAACAAAGATAACAGAGTAAAAGATTCCCCCCAGAAAGTAGCATATATTTTGAAAAGCATGTCAAAACATACAGAGAACGTTTTACAAGAAATTGTAAATAAAACATAGGTCAAGAAATTGAATATCACTAGCTTTGAATTTTAATTTTAATAGTAGAATCACCTATTGAGTTTTTTGCCATCCTAAACCTCTTTTCATGCTCTGAAACTTTTGTTATAATTCCCTTATTTTATTGACAATGTTACCAGATATGTTTGTATCTGTAAAAATATGGTATAGTTTTACCTGCTTTTGAATTTTATTCTAAGATAGGCAAACTTTGTCCAGAAAGGTCAGAAAATATTTTAAAATTATGCACCATAATTCTCTGTCATGCCTACTCAACTTTGCTTTTGGTAGCCTGAGAATAGCAAAAGACAATATGCAAATAAATATCCATGCCTGTCTTTCAGTAACACTGCATTTTATCTACAAAAATAGGCAGCCAACCTGCAAAAAACAGTTTACTAATCTCACCTGATAGGAACGGAATCCATTGTTTAGAACATTATTTCATGTGAATACACCATAATCATTTACTTATACATTTTTTAGAATATTATGTGAATATTTCATAATTATTTAATTATGTATTCTATTTTTGATACCTTGTTAGACCGTGTCCAGTTTTGCAGCTATTATAAAAACATGCAGCTAGTGTTCAATAAACATTCTGGTAATTCTATTCTGATGCAAGTATGCATAAGAATACCTTGGGCTACACATGTAGAGATAAAAATTGTTAAGACTGAAGGAGTATTCAGTATATGATCAGCTTCATCAGATAATAAATTATTTTAAATGATGGATGTATCAATTTGCATTCTTAGTAGAGTATATGCAAGTTCTCTTTATTCTATATTCCTATCAAAACTTGAAATTGTCTGCCTTTCTAATTTTTTACTAATGTAATAGGTATGCAAGTATAGTATCTATTCTTTAGTTTGCAATTCTTTATTAATTAACTATTTGTCTAGATTTCCATTAGTATTTAGGTTTCCACTATTTCAAAATGACTATTCCCTTTTTTTTTTTTTCGCCAATTTTTCAAACAAGTTTTTTTCTTTTCTTTTTTTTAAATGGATTCCTAATACATTCTAGATTTTCTCCATCTTCGTCACAATAATTTGGTTTGGTTTGGTTTTCCACCCTACTTCTTACATCATTGTAGCCCAAGGCATAAATATTTTCACATAATTTTTTCTCTAGAAATTTTATAATTTTAGCTTTTATACCTAGGTCTATGGTTTATTTTGAGATAATTTTTGAAACATACTGTGAGGTATGGATAAAAGTTTATTATTTAAATGTAACTAGTCATTTGTTTCATTTATATATTAAAAAAAATCCTTTCCTTTATCCACTGAGTAACCTTTAAATATTTGTTAAAATTATTTGACTATATACGAGAGGATTCATTTCTGGAAACTATTATCTTCCATTAATCAGTCTGACTATCTTTAGTCCAATACTATACTATCTTGATAATGATAGCATCATAATAAATTTGAAAATCAGACAAGTAAGCCAGATAAATGTGTTTTTTTCCAAAGATATTTAGGCTCTACTGGTCCTTTGCATTTGCATAAAAACTTTAGCACCAGCTCATCAATTTTCACAAGAAGAAAAGCCTGCTAGAAATTTGATTGTTATTGCATTGAATCTATAGACTAATTTTCAAATTGATATCTTAGAAGTGTTGAGTCTCTTGAACCATGAACAAAGTGTATCTCTGCACTTATTTAGGCCTTCTTTAATAACTCTCAAGAATGTTGTGTAGATTTTCTTCTGTGAGTTTCATGCATATTTTGTCATATTTTTAAATTTAACCATAATTATTGCGTGTTAATGCTATTGGAAGTGATAGGAATTTTATTACATGCTACATTATATACTCATTGCTAGCATATAGAAATACCATTTGTAATTGATCTATTTTACAATCTTGCCAAGCTCCCTTATTAGTTATACTAGCTTCTTCTGTAGATTCCGTAGTATGTTACACACAGATGATCATGACATCTATAATGAGACAGCTTTATTTTAGCATTTTATTTATTTCTCTTTTTTTCCCCAATGGCTAAAATTACTAGTACAACGGTGAAGAAGTAGAAGTAGACATTCTTTCCTTGTTCTCAGTCTAAAAATAAAATAATTTGGATTATGATCACTAAATATGAGATGGACATTTTTCATATGTGCCCTATATCATTATTTATCATATACATTTTTTCATATGTGCTGTATATCCTAAACCTGATGGCTTAGGAAATGTTCTACTATTCTCAGATTACTGAGTTTTTATCAGAAATTGAAGTTATATTTTTTCAATTACATTTTCTGTTTTTGTTAAGATGATTATACATTTTTTAGCTTCCAGATGGCTGGCTAAGGCATCTGGCAGTCGCCTCCTCCACACACACACACACACACACACACACACACACACACACACACACACAAAAATACAGTGAGTAGACATTTATACTTTGAATGGATCATCTAAGAGAGAACACTGGAATTCAACAGCAGAGTGATAGAAAACAATTAAGGCAACAAAGGAGAGGGAATTGAGTCAGTCTGCCCAGCCAGGATCACCTGGAGCCCCTCCAGAGAGTCTCCCCAGTGTGGGGAAGAAGTTAAGTGAACAATTCACAGCAGTCCACCATGAACTCTTTCAATCCTAGCCAAGGGAGAGCCCTTCAACTCTTGCAGGCCCTGAGACTAACACAGGGAACTGCCTGCAGACTGCACAACAGTGTTAGTTAAGAGAGGAAGCTCACACTGGGTCCCACACATCCCCTGAGATGTTTATTAACATTAAGCAGCTACTGCACAGTGCCATTTCAAGAGTCCACCTCCCACCAAACTGCATGGTGCCTTGGGACTCCACAAACTACATATCTCCACAACCCTAGAGCCACAGTTACATCCTCCACATGCAGCTACCACTGCTGCTGACTGCTGCCACTTGGGCCAAAGCATGCACTGGCAGTGACCTTCCCCTGCCAAGCAGCCAAGCAGGGGTGTTACTGTTTATTAACAAGTGCCCTGAGGAACAAATGCCACCTAAGGCTGAAGCACATACTCACCAGCTGCCTGCCTACAGCTGCTGAAAGCAAACCTGCCCTCCCCAGCAGTAGGACCACACCCAAGACCTCCATAACCAGGGCCTGGGCATCATCCCAGACCAGATGACTACAGCTAGTGCCTATATGCACCACCAGGGAGCCTGAGGACAGGTCTGCCTGGCCTAGCTTTGCCCCCACCAATGTCCAAGCACACAAACTGTGGACTTGGGATCACCCTGCACCATTCACCGTGTTTGGCACTTGAGCGCTCTTCCTGGGGGCTCAGGCAGCCTGATGCTACCCCCACAGCTGGCACTGACCTGTGTATGCCATCTGTGGGTCCAGAGACTGGTCTGCCCAGCTCATCACAGCCAGCACCAACATCAGCATGGACTGTTTGGGAGCCAGAGAGTTGTCTCATTACTGCTACAGCTATCACCTACACCATGCCTACTGCCCAGGGATCCCAGGACCCATGAAACTTCCTGGCCCACTACTGCCACTGCCAGCACCCAAGCAAGTCACTTGGAGACCCAATAATTGGCCCACCTGGATCTACTAACACCAGTGCCAACATACACCATCCTCAAGCCCAAGGACAGGCATGCTTGACCCACTGCTGCTACCACAGGGGCCTGTGTACTGGTCCACCTGGCATCCCCATCCACAGCAACAACTTCACCACAGCCTCCATGAGGAACCGCACCCTGAGCAACTGAGGAAATCAGAGACACCACTGATACTGTTTACATCAGAAGAAATTATGTGGAGACTGCACTAGTGTATGCACCCAGAATAAAAGCCAAAATGTCTTACCCAAGCAACAGTATAGGTGCAACTTTATGAAAAAGTCCTCTCCTATGAAAAGAAGTTCAAAAAATTGGAAGACGGAATTGTTACATCAGATGTGTAGAAATTAATGTGAGGACACAAGAAGCCTGTAAAAACAAGGAAATATGATACCTCCAAAGGAATACAATAATTATCTAGCAATAGATTCCAATGAAAAATAGACTTATGAAATGTTGAGAAAATAACTAAAAATATATTTAAAAGCTCAGTAAGATGGGAGAGAACACAGATAAACAACACAGACAAATTAGAAAAATAATGTAGGATATGAATGAGAAATCCATAGAGGAAATAGATACCATTTTTAAAAATCCTGGAACTGAAAATTTCATTGAATGCAATAGAAAATACATATGAGAGCTCAATCATAGACTAGATCAAGTGGAAGAAATAATTTCAGAACTTGAAGACAGATCTGTTGAAATAAGCAATAAGACAAACATAAAGAAAAAAGAATAAAAATAAAATGAAGAAAGCCTACATGACATATAGAACAACACAAAGCAACCAAATATTTGGATTTCCAAAGTCCCAAAAGGTGAAGATAAAACCAAATAAGTAGACAACCTATTTAATAAAATATAGCTGAAAACTTCCCAAGTCTAGCAAGAGATTCAGACATACAGATATAGGAATCTTAAATATTCCTAAGCACATACAATTCAAAAATGTCTTCTCCATGGCACATTAGAGAATGAAACTGGACCCCTCTCTCTCCTTATAGACAAAAATAAACTGAAGATAGCTTAAGTGTAAGATCTGAAAAAAATGAAGCTATTTGAAGAAAACATTTAGGAAACACTACAAGACATTTGTCTAAGCACAGATTTTTATGGTTAAGACCTCAAAAGCAAAGGTAACAAAAACAGGCAAATAGAGTTATGTTAAAATCCTTCTTCATAGCAAAGGAAATAATCAATAGAGTAAAGAGACAACCTATTGAATGGCAGAAAATATTTTTAAACTATTCATATGCCAAGTGATTCAAGATATACAAGCAACTGAAAAATCTCAACAGTGAGAAATAATAATGTCATTAAAAAGTATATAAAGAACATAAATAGACATTTCTTAAAAGAACACATACAAATGCACAATAGGTATATGAAAAATGCTTAATATCACTAATTATCAGGGAAATAAAAATCAAAACCACAATGAGATATTATTTTACTTGAGTTACAGTGTCTAGCATTAAAAAGACAAAAAATAACAGACACTGTTAGGCTGTGAAGATAAGAGGACCCTTACACACTCTTGGTGGGAATGTAAATTAGTACAACCACTGTGGGAAACAGAACAGAGATTTCTCCAAAAACTAAAAATAGAACTACCATAGAATCCAACAATCTCACTACTGAGTATTTATCCACAGGAAACAAAACCAATATATCAGATAGATACTGGCAATCATATGTTTATTGCAGCACTTTTCACAACAAGAAAGATATGGAATCAACCCAACTGTCCATCAATGAATAACTAAATAAGGACTATATGGTAAATACATACAATCGAATATATTTAGCCATTAAAAAATTAAATCATGTTACTTACAGTAATATGGTTGGAATTAGAAGTGATTATGTTAAGTTAAATAAACTAGGCACAGAAAGAAAAATATTGCATATTATCACATATTTGGGGGCTAAAAAGTTGATTTTGGTGGATTAGAGAGCAGAACAAGAGACACCAACTCTAGCCACTGAACTCCAATGCCACTTATCCTAAAAGGAATGCTACTTTTATATTTACATGGTTCTGTCTGCAGCACCATTTGGAGTTTCATTGCTGTCAAGTCATTTCAATGAGTTGCAACACTGGTTGCCTCCACCAGATGTTGCTGAAACGTTCCTGCCATTATCCACAAATAACTTTCCTTTGAAAGTAGCCTACTACTGGGCCTTTGTCATGACTGAATGATTGACCATGGACCACCAAGTTACCCTACAACCTGAGCTGAATATCATTAGCTGGGTGCTCTCTGATTCACCAAGCCATAAAGCTGGGTATGTACAGCACTACTCCACCGTTATATGGAGCAGTGGGTATGTAATTGAGGCCAAGTAAGCCCTGAAAGCACAAGTTATATAAAGACGTGACACAAATGCCTATGATTTCCCCTCCTGCTACACTGCCTTCTCTCTCCCTGCTTGTGTGTGTAGCCTCATTGTCGCAGTTTCCTATGATAAGTTGACAGAGGAAGGGAAGGCTCAGGCCTGGTTTTACAGATGGTTCTGTCTGATAGATAAGCACCATCAAAAAGTGGATAGCTGTGGCACTGCGGACCCATTTTCAGGCATCCCTGAAGGATGGCAAGGAAGACAAATCTTCCCAGTGGGCAAAATTTCAGACAGTCTACCTGATTGTGCACTTTACTTGGAAGGATACATAGCCATATGTGTGATTACATACCAGTTCATGGGCTGTAACAAGTGGTTTGGCTGGATGGTCAGGGAATTCGAAGAAACCTGATTGAAAAATTAGTGAGCAACAAATTTATGAAAGAGGTATGTGAAAAGACCTGTCTGAATGGGCAATACAACCTAAAGATATTTGTGTTTCATGGGCATTCCCACCAAAGGTTGACTTTAGTAGACAAGCATTTTAATAATTAAGTAGACAGGGCAATTCATTCTATGCATAGCATCAGCCTCTCGTCAGCCACCCATGTCATCACCCAACGAGCTCATGAACAAAGTGGTCATGGTAGCAGGGATGGATGTTATACATTAGCTCAGCAACATGGACTCTTCATCTCTAAGGCTGACCTGGCTACAGCCACCACTGTGTCAAATCTATCAGCAGCGTAGACCAATACTGGGTCAATGAAATGGCATGATTCTGGGGTGATCAGCCAGCTACCTGGTAGCAAGATGACTACAGTGGATCACTTCTATTATGGAAGAGGAGACATTTTTTTCTTATTAGAAGAGACACTTACTTTGGATATCAATTTGCCTTCCCTGCATGCAATGTTTCTACCAAAACTATCATCTATAAACTTACAGAATGCCTTACCCACCATAAAAATATTAACAGTTAACAGAAAAGAGGATTATAATTTCACACAGCAATGCTTCTGACTAAAGGACTCACCACGTTTTCCATTATCTTGAAACAGCTGGTTTGATTGTAGGACTTCTTGGCCTTCATAATTATGTCAGCCAACTCCTGATAATAAAATATATATTGATAGTCAAGTGAGTAACATGACCCATTTTGCAGCTGCCAGTTAGCCTCTTTCCCTAGATGTTCCTCTTATCACCCAATGAACCAATGAACTTATATATAGAGACTATATATTTATATAAAATATAGACTATATACTATATATTCAGAGACTATATATTCAATAACATAAACCCTATATATATATCATATATAGTTTATCTTCTATCGGTTCCGTTTCTCTGGAGAACCCTCACTAATACAGATGTTGAAATTAAGAAATTACTTTTAATTGAAGTTTAAATCTAGGTCACCCACAGGAAAATACTATCTAAAGATGAATCAAAGCCTTGACTATAAAAACCGTTAAAACCTCAGAAATAAAAAAGGTGATATCTCAGAGTATTATTCAATCACACAAATGCCCTTTTAAAAAGTTTAAGGATGAGATGGGCATTACAAATTATTTCAAACATCAAGCTGTCCATAGAAAACTGTTATGGTCAGGATTGTGTACCCCGAAAATTCATCAATTAGAGTCCTAACCCCCAGCGCCTCAGAATGTGACTCCACTTAGAAATAGGGCATTTAAAGAGGTGATTGATTTAAAATGAGGTTTTTAGTTAAGAAGCGATCATGAAGTTAAAATAGGACCATATTCAACATGACTGACGTCCTTATATGAAGAGAAAAATTCTGACATAGCCATGCATAAAGGAAAGATCATATGAAGACAAAGAGAGAAGATGACTGTAAGTCAAGGACAGAATTCTCAGAAGACACCAAAACTGCTGACACCTTCATTTTCCAGAACTGTGACAAAACAAATTTCTGTTGTTTAAGACACCCGGTCTGTGGTATTTTCTTACAGCATCCCTGATACACTAATATGCTATACAACTTTTAAGTGGTGTTAATGTCCTCTAGCCTTAATAACTTGAAAAATTTCTTATTCATCCTGCATTATCATAAGTTATAAAAGTGAAACATTTGTCATCGCTCAAAATATAGAAACTAAGTACCAGTTTTCACTGTTGTATTTTATTATGGCAGCACTTGCAGACTAATATGGAAGCTTAATGACCTTGCCCCTTCACTATCTCCACAGGAACGAAAAGTAGAAAAAAATCTGTGTCAGATAAATTTGTGACTTTTGTATCTACCTAATTAAGTAAACTGCAGTTATATTCAGAGGAAGCCTATAAAGTTTTTGAGTGAATTATATCAGCAAAAACATTCCAGAATTAGATGAATGAAACAAGATTTTTGAAATTTCAAATCCCACAGGCAGAAAGCAAGCTGAGAATACTACTTGACTTCAAACACATGTACCAAAAATTAAGTATGACTCAAAGTGTGCACTAAAAGCCTCAGAGGGAGGAAATGAGAGCCGTGGAGAATTATTCTCAGGCCTTGAGACCTAATCAAGTAGCTGTCAACATTTGCCTGGCTAGATTTCAGAATTTCTATCAGTGACTCATTTTGCTTCTCATTTCCTCGCTTTTTGAACAGTAATATCTTCAGGAGTTACCCTGTACCTTTCCCCTTACTATATGTTGATTATGCAAAGGACAGAATGTGTCTCTCTACTTTGACAAATCAACAGATTGACCGGAATTGTACTTAAGAAGCTGCACTTGTGGCACTACTATTTGAGGAGAGTCATCACACAGGGAAATAAGTTAGGCAGTGAGATTGTGACCTTTAAGCTGGTGATGTAATGTGATGGAACTTTGGGGGAATGTGGGTGGATATAAATGCATTTTGAATGTGGGAGGAATAAAAATTATTGGAATCAGAGTGCAGATTAAGAAAATAGCCTCTTAGATGGCCCCAATAATTTTAACCTCCTGATGTGATATTAACACCTTGTGAAATCCCCTCCTCTTCATTTTGTGAGAGCCCAACGACTTTCTTCTAATGAGTACAACCTGGCAAAGGTATTGAGATCCCTTCTGAGGTTGGCTTATGTAAAAAGTATTCTTTCTCCTGCTTTTTCTCTTCTGCTTTATCTCACTTGTTCATTCTGATGGAAGCTAGCTGACATGCTGCATGTTGCCCAGTGGAAACCCATATGGCGAGCAATGGAGGGAGCTTCTGGTCCACAGCCAAGGAGAAACTGAGATCCTCAGGCCAACAGCAGTGAGGAACTGAATGCTGCTATCAATCACAGGACTGATCTTGGAAGTAAATCCTCCTTTAGGTGAGGCTTCAGGAGAGAAAATGACTTTGGCTAACACCTTAATGTTATTCCTATGGAAAATCTTGAGAAAGAATTAGCCAGCTAAGCTGCACCCTGAATCATCACTCACAGAAGCTATGAGATAATAAATGGCTTTTTCTTTGCTTGTTTTAAGACACTGGGTTTTGCATTAATTTGTTACACAGCTACAGACAACTAATACAATATGTGGCTTTCTTTTAGCAAATAGAATACAAGAGAAGTGGTGCTGTGTAACCTCTAAGGTTATTAGATCAAAAGAAGTTCCACAGCTTCCTCCTTCCACATTAAAAATGCTGCCCTTAGGAGTCTGAGAACAGCCTGGCCAATATGGCAAAACCTCGTCTCTACTAAAAATACAAAAATTAGCCAGGTGCAGTGGTGGGCGCCTGTAATCTCAGCTACTTGGGAGGTTGAGGCAGGAGAATCACTTGAACCCAGGAGGCGGAGGTTGCAGTGAGCTGAGATTGTGCCACCGCACTCCAACCTGGGCAACACAGCCAGACTCTGTCTCAATAAATAAATAAATAAATAAATAAATAAATAAATAAATACTGCCCTTAGAGTGCTAAGTCTCCATGTTAGAATTCTGACTACCTGAGGCACTCATACTGTGAGGAAACCCAGAGTACCTGTAGGTGCTTAGTCAAAGGCAAGCCTAACATACAAGCTGTCCTAGGCAGGCACCAGATATGGAGCTGAAGAAGCCTCCCTGTGATTCTTTCATCTAACTAGTTGAGTCACTCTCACTCGAGTCTTCCAAGCTGAAGCAATAAACATGATGAAACAGAATAAAGCCATCTTTTCAGTCCTCTCCTTAAATCCTTATCCCATTGCATTCATTAGTTTAATAAAATTGTTGTTTTGTGGCACTACAGTTGGAAGCAACTTAACATATTTTCTAGGCACCATGAAGCAGCTATGAGTTTGAAAAAAAAAAAACAAAAACAAAACAAAACCCTTTTCTCTTTACTTATTAATAAAGGCCATTTAGAAAAGTTTGCATTTAGCTGATAAGGGTCACAGTACATCTTAGTTGCTTACCCTATGGAAATATCAACTCTCCAGAATCACTTACCTCTTAAAAACACAGCATGTCACCTTGATCCATTATGCTGAGGGTATCATGCTAAATGGAACTAGTAAACTAAACATTGCTAAACATTTTAATACAACACATATATGGCACAGAGTGGAAAACAAATCCTATAGAAATGTAGATAGCTGTCTGTCCCATGGTCTAGGGTATGCTCAGTCATCCCTTCCAAGGTAAAGGATGAATCGCTGCATCTGGCATTCTTACAAGTAAGACACAGATACAATGTCTAGTGGGGCCCTTGGGAAGAATACAGTTCTTGTCAGGTTGTGCTCTCAAAAACTATTTGCCAAATATTCCAAAAGTTTTCCAGTTTTTAATGGAATCCAGAAAAGAAAATGCTTTGCAACAGGTCCAGGATTCTGGGCATGCCGCTCTGCTATTTGGCTTAGTAACTAAGTACATCAAAAGGTGCTCAAAGAATGTGTGGCAGATAGAATGCTGTATGGAACAGTGATAGACACTTATAAATGAATCACAGCACGATCCTTTAGAACTTTGGAGTACAGCCATCCTGTCTTCAGCATCTAGCTATGTTTCCTTTGAGAAAGTTTCTGGCTTGATATGGTCCTTAGTAGAGGCTGAATGAATGCTTGACCATTGACCATCTAATTACGTTCATTATCGATAAGTTGTATAATAGACCAAGCTATATATTTGGTTGATGGCAGCAGGACTTCATTATCAAATGGAAGGAGTACATAAATAGAGGGATCAAATAAATCTTTAAGTAATGAGTCAGTTACATGGCCATGTGGCTTGGACGTCTATGGCTCCTACTCCTGACTCACTGTCTCCTCCATCTTAACCCACGTTTATGGCCTTATGAGGAGTTTCTTCCAGCTAGGTGATTAGGAGGTAATCTGGCAATTTCCATTGCTGTGCACCTAACTTGCCAAAAGCCAAGACCAGTGCTGAGTACCTGACGCTATTTCTCAGCATGATCAACCAATTACCTGGTGGCAGATTGATGACATTGGACTACTTCCAACATGAAAAGAGCATTTGGTTTTACATCTCCAGAATTTGATTCTTTTTTTCTCTTCCACCTCCTGCATTATTTATCTAATATTTCCCTCCTTCTGGCTATCACTTTCTCTGTTCTTCTCCCTCTTCTCTGTCTCTTCTCAATAATTCTTATTAAGTCACATACATAAGATGGGACGTAATATTTTTTTTTGTTTTGATGCTACATAGACCTCCAATTTTAATCCTACACTTAATACTCTAGGAAAACTGTTCTTGTAAATATCAGTGATAAGTTATGTCAAATTTAATTGCTATTCTTAATTGTTTCCTCAGCAACATTCAAGAGTGACCAGATCTTTCACCTTGAAACACACTCCCCTCCTGATTCTCTTGGTCTTTCTAATATAAGGACACTTTTTTGTCTTCCAGTCTCCTCCGTAGACTGTTCCTTCTTTAAAATGGACATTTTTTGGGTGTGGTTCAAAGCACACTTTTTTTTCCCAATGTAGCAATAATACTGGTTAAGCTTGTGGGTTCTGACTTTGGACTACATAAATTTAAAATTTGCCTCCATCATTTACTGTGTGGCCATGGGAAAGTTACATAACCCTTTAAGATTATAGTTTTGCTTCTCTAAAGAGGGTATAGAAGCATTACCTATTTCTCAGAGTTTTAACAAAGACTAAACAAGATAAGTCATGTGAATTGCTGAGCATTTTTCCTGGAATCTAGTTTATAGTCAATACACGTAAACAATATTTAACCATATATTGCTTCATAGTCTTCATATTCAGTCTCATCCATTCTAGCAGCAATATATGACATCTGTATGTTAGTAATTTTCAATGTATAGCTTTCCTGCCAATTTCTCAAACCAGAAAATTAGGCAGTCATCTTGGGTTTCTGTTTTTTCTCTTTTTACATATAACATCATTAGACTTTTAATGCCTTTTTTCAAACTATGTCTTAAATATGCTTACTTTCAATTTTCAGAGGGCTAGTCACTTTCAACTTATCATTATTTATTTCCTTAAGGCTGAAATAGCTTCATTATTATTAACATTTCTCTTTCGTGCTTCTTTCATCAGATCATTTGTCTTCAAAGAAGTCAGAATAATAAATGTAAAACAAATCATATTATGATGCTTGACTACTTAAAATTCCCACTGTGTTCATATAAAACCCTAATCCTTTAAAATGACCATAAAAAGTATACCTGACTTAGTACCTGACCTCATATATTTCTAACCTTGTTCCCAAAAACTTTTGCTCACTATATCTCAGCAAATTAGTATTTTTACCTCTTAAAATACCAAGTGTTGCTGGTTTTTGGTTTTTTTTTTTCCCCTCACTCTCCTCATTGCTCTTCCCACTGTTGACCATGCACTCTTTCCCTTCCTATGGGTAATTCTCTCTCATTCTTCCCAAATGTACTCCTCTATATCTAGTGGTTTTATGGTTGCCTTCAAATTAAATAGGTAGGATCCTCTTCACCATAAGATTTAATGTGGAAAATTAAGAAGTTTTTTTTTTTTAAAAAAAAAAAAAGAAAAAATCAGAAATAAATTCCCAAGTTAATACATAACTTCTTCAGGTTTGAGTACATGGTTCTTTCTGTTCCTTGTATCATTGTAGGCCTCAGATTCATAATCCCTACAGCCATAATTACAGTACTTTTTAAGCATTCAAATATAGGCAGGGAAACCAAATCCATGCTCTGGTCTCCAAAATCACTGACTCTGCCCTCTAAAATTTCATAGGAAATGAATATCAATCCTCCTTTGCCCGTTTCTAACCCAGAAATCCGGTTGTTTTCTTATCATTTCAACCCTCACTCACTGCTGTGTATCTACATTTTATTTCTCATCTAACAGAGTTGTTAGCCTCATTTTTATTTTCAATTTCCCTTATAATGTTTATATGTGAATATATATGCACACATATATTTATATAATTATATACATATGTACATTGATAGATATAGATATGCCTGTGCACATGTATGTGTGTATGCTTATAGTTTTAAAATAACTTACAGTATTAATTATTTTTTGACAAGGGGTGCCAAATTCCTTTAATTTTGATGTGACATGTACACATTCACAAAAATACTTACTTTGTAAATCAACAGTTACATAAATAATGAAATACATGAAAGCTAAGTGGGATAGTCTGGAAACTAAAAAGACAGAATTATGGGTGCTGAGATTAAGAATAATTTAATGACATAAAGGAGGTAGTAGATTTACAGTATAGAAAATATCTGATTATTACTTTCGTATAGAAGCAGTATTATTAGTTTCAGTGATTGTATGGGGATGTAGTTCCATTTTGAAGAACTGTCATACCATTAACTTTGCTGTACAATGTTGTACAAATTAGTACAAAGATCCCGATTTAGACATTCAACCGGGATGGCCTCTAGAATAGAAATAAATGTATGTTATTACATGATTTATTTACTTCCTCTGAGAAATACTTCTTTCTTCAGTTAAACTCTTTCTAATTCAAAATACAACACACTTTTATAAAAATACACAAAACTAAAATGTACTGCTCATTAAAATGTCAAAAAGGATTTGCTTACTTAATCTATATGCAGCTCAAAAGAGAGAACATTGACAATCTCTTTTGTGCCCTCTCCCCCAATCACTACTATCTACCTACAATTTCATGAATTTCAGTCACTGCTTTCTTGATTTCAAACTATTTTCATACCTAAGAACACATTAAAAATGAGTTTTTTTCTTTTTTTGATTTTTATATAGATGGAATCAGACAATATCTCTTATTTTGTGCCTGATCTCATTCATTCAACTTTGCTTTTTAAGAATCACCCAAGTAAATGCATGTGTGTATAAATGTAAGACATTCTCAGTGCATATATTATTCTGATATATAAATATCACACAATATATTTATCATTCTACACAAGTTGTTCACACAGTTTAGTTGCACCAACTTACATTCATGAGGATAGTTAATAATAACTAATTTTTTCACACTCTTGCCAAATCCTGATATTTTTATTCTTTTGTGTTTTAGCCATACTAAGACTGTAGTGACATAATATTATGATTTAGCATTCCATTTCCCTGATTTCCAATGAGGATTATAGCACTCAATTCAAAATATTTTATTTCCATTATGAGCATTACTTTGGCCCCTGTGATATTTAAATGTGTATCTTGTTCAAACATCTAGAGATTAAATTGTAATATTTTGATATTAATTCAAGCATAATTAAATTATGATCAGAGAATGGATTCCATGAACTTAATCTCTAACATTTATTAAGACTCAATGGGTCTATGTGCAGAAACGAGTTAGCATAGCAGGCCTGAAACTAAATGCAGAAAGGCCTGTTTGAAAGTTGGCCCTCAGCTGGCATCTAATAACTCAGATATTAAAAGGGTTCCTATCATACTCAAGACTGATAAGAGTAACTCCCTGTGCCTAAAATGTTTGCGCAAATTATGTTGTTTATGCTGAAGACTTACTTTACTTGTGGGTTCCATGGAATTTTGGTATGTATGATGAAGAGGATGCCTATGTAACCAACCCTTAATGAAAGTCCTAGGCATTGAATCTATAACAAGCTCCCTGGTAACCATTTCAAATGTGTCATTACAATGCACTGCTGAAGTTATTAAGTGTGTCCTCTGTGACTCTGTGGGGAAAAGAGTCACAAAATCCTGAACCTGTTTTTTTTTTTTTTTTCCTGGATTTTACCCATGCACCTTTTCCCCTTGCTGATTTAACTTGCTTTTCTTTTGCAGTAATAAATTATATCCATAAATAAGACTACATTTTAATTCCTGTGATTCCTTTTAGTGAATCGTCAAATCTGGTAGTGGTCTTGGGAACCCCTGGTATAGTAGGTGTCAGAAGTGGAATTTGCTAGAATGACCCTGATTTACTGAAATATGGTGAAAACACTGGGAAGAGAAAAGCTCAACGGTCCAGGGAATGGTAAGCCTTCACTTCCTGAGTGGCTATGGAGTTAGCCATGGTATGAAACAGCAGTTGAAATTGCTGTCTACTGAGAGATTTAAACGTTTCCGGTGGAATCTGAAAATGATACATGCAGCTCTATGAGCGTTGGCTTGCTGCACTTTCTAGCTGCTTTTGGCCATCCTGGCTAAAGCAAGGATTAAAGCATGCAGCATCGGCCGTTTCTTTCTTTCTTTCTTTCTACTCCGAGTAGTAAAAGAAACAGCCCCAATAGTCACAAATGTGAACTTTGGCTAAAAATGTTAAAATTTTCTATATTCTCTTCTCCAAGTGGGACAAAAACAGCTAAATCCATTTCCAGAGCTGGAAGAAAGTGACAACTAATTGAGGATAAAGATGGGATGGGGAAGGAGGAATCACAATCTTGCCACTTCTTCAACCTAACTGCCTTTGCTGCAGCAGCCCCACCCTTGCACTGTCAGAGGTGTTTGAACCAGAGCAACTCCATCTTGAATAGGAGCTGGGTAGAATGAGGCTGAGACCTACTGGGCTGCATTCCAAGATGGTTAGGCATTCTAAGTTACAACATGAGATAGGAGGTTGGCACAAGATGCAGGTCATAAAGACCTTGCTGATAAAACAGGTTGCAGTAAAGGAACTGGCCAAAACCTACCAAACCCAAAATGGCCACGAGAGTGACCTCTGGTCATCCTCACTGCTACACTACCATTAGCACCATGACAGTTTACAAATGCCATGACAACATCAGGAAGTTACCCTATATGGTGTAAAAAGGGGAGGACTGAATAATCAACCTCTTGTTTAGCATGCAGTCAAGAAATAACCATTAAAATACGCAACCAGTAGCTCTCAGGGCTGCTCTGTCGATGGAGTAGCCTTTCTATTATTCCTTTACTTTCTTAATAAACTTGCTTTTGCTTCGCACTGTAGACTCGTCCTGAATTCTGTCTTGCACAGGAGATCCAAGGACTCTCTTACAGTCTGGATCCGGTCACCTTTCCCATAACAGCATCACCATTAGATCTCCCCAGCAACTATAATCTTAAACCTATAAATGTGGAATTTACTGACAGGGGTTTGCATAAATTTGCAATATAGAAAAGGATTTTTTTTTTAATTGGCTGTGTATTTTGTGGTTATTTGTATAATAAAAATGGTTGTAAATGGTATATACTTGTAATTTCATAAATTCTTAGGGGGATCTTCACAATCAGTGAAAGCTACAAATGAAAGTGATAGTGGGACATAACTTTGATTTTTATCACTGACAGGTTGGCTGGAATTTAAATTCGTTAAGCATGTAAGACAAAATATGTCTTTGTAACACACGCTTTTGGCTCTGATTTTGCCCAATGTTATGCTCTCTGAATAAAGATAGCATTAACAGAGAGTCAATATCCAAACTGAGGTGCACTTCCGACATCGTAAACAATTTTTAGTTGTTAATGAGCCCTTATAAGTCAGCGATCTGACCCTTAGAGGCTGATGGTTTTCTAATGTAATGTGCATATTTTTGAGTGGGTCAATTTGGACTCAGACTAACAAGACAAACAAGCTCAAGAAAACCTTGCTTGTCACTCAGTCGTGAATCATAGGCCCTATAGCATCACAACTTTACTTTTGCTGAAGAAAATTCGCTGACTTTTTAAAGAATCTGAATTTATGTATCCTAATTACCTGGATATGACTCTAAGCTGAAATCTAGTATTGTCTGTTACAGGCTGTTTTGGACTCAGCATAGGCTAAGTTGAACTAAAAGCAAGCATCAGCTTAATGAACAGCACTAAAATTCTAAGACTGTTGCAAATTTAAAATTCCCCTCTGTGGGCACATAAACTATGACAATATCCTTGTTGTTGACTGGACCATCTGTGCCATGTACAAATGCCCACAACAAGGGCTCATTCTCTGGTGGGACTATGTCACATTGAGCTCCTAGTGAACTCTGTATTTCTGACACTGCTTGTGTTTCTATTTCTGATCTGGGCTAGAATCTGGAAGTTGGTAGAAAGACACTTCACAGGAGATCTTGACCTCCTGAGGGATACCTCACAAACTGTTGTTGACTTGTGTTTAGCCTTCTGCATCAGCCGTAGATTGCAATGATATACTGATGGCTTCAGTCTATTTTCTACATCTTTCTCCTGGTACACGCATATCAGTAAGGAAATTTTACTACTAAATACAACCATCCCCAGAAAAGTGTGATTGTTTACTAGGTAAATGGTTATAATAAAAGGGAGGGAAAGTTATGTAAACTCATTGTATTTTTTGCACTTCAGGATTTTATCCTAACCAGTTCCTAAACATGATGCGTCTTCCTGATTAAGTTGTACAGAAATACGTTTTTCTAAGAAAATACTTTTGCTCCTCTTGTATGAAAGTTTGAAAAACATGAAATGCCTCAGTGAGATTGGGAAATAATTGAAAAAGTATGAAGTTATAATTGCTGAAAGAACACGTTGACCTTATAACAACAAGGAAAAACAAAATCTTTGCACCAGGGTAGGCATGGAGAAGTGCAATGATCTTTGTTTGTCAAAACTATTACTGGAAGCTTTCTCTACTCCCAAGGAAAAAGAAAAGAAAAAATCCCCAATGTTGACTTTCCATGCTGCTCTGAGCATTTTGAATTTAATCTACCACTGAGCCTATGATCACACCTGACTCTGAGACAGCAGGGTTTAGCCCCAGCACTTTCCATACAGACCACCACCAGATGCTTCCACATCTGAAAGGAAGGTAAACTGGTGTCAGGGACAAGTGAAATGTTTAGAACTCAGGTGGTTCTTCTGAAAGCCTCAGGTGGTTCTTCTGAAAGCAAGGACTAAACTGAGTGAAGTGAACTGAGAATCCTAGGGTGATAAGCTCCATGGTGAGAAACCACATCAGGGGCCCTGTTAAATTTACTGTATGACTAATGTTATCCCTCTGGAGAAACCCTAACAATTGTAAACTCTGTCATTATGGGGTATCATGTTCCCTCTGGGATTGTGTTTCTCGTGTGTGTATATATCCTAAGTATCATGATGCTGCTTCAGCCCTGGAAGGCATGCGTATCAGTTACAACTTACTGGCCAGAGTTAGGCTGTACCTGAATTCTTGCCTTGAGCCAGGAGGAAAAAAGCATCATGCAGAAGCTGAAGAAGGAAGTCGCCTAGCTTTTAAAAATAAACTTCTATGGTTAATGGGATTTGTTTTAACTGAATAAATCTATGACACCTAAAGTTCCTATGTGAGATCAACTCTTCAGTTTGGTCTCCTTCTACTACCTGGAGTCTTCCTGCTCATAGTTTTGCAGTAAATATTCTGGATGACAAGGGGTAGACCCAGCAGGTGGACACTTGCAAGTTCTCATCCAGTTTCCTCTGGACTTTACTCCATATGCCTTTTTCCCTTTGCTGATTTTTCTTGGTGCCTATATTTGTTTACAAGGGCTCTCATAAGAAAATACCATAGTCTGGATGGATTAAACAACAGAAATTTATTTTCTCATGGTTCTGGAGGCTAGAAACCCTAGATTAAGATGTTGACAGGTCTGGTTTCTCCTGAGGCCTCTCTTATTGGCTTACAGATGTCTACCTTCTTGCTGTGTCCTTGTGTGGCTGTTTCTCTGTGTATACATGTCCCAAGTGTCTCTTCTGTGACCATTTTTGTTTTTCGTAAAGACATCAGTCATATTGGATAAGGGCCCGCCCTTATAGCCTCGTTTTCACTTAAGCACCTCTTTAATGACCCTACCTCTAAATGCAATAACATTCTGAGTAGTGGAGGTTAAGGCTTCAAAATATAAATCTGGGTTGGTGGGGGGACATAACTCAGTCCATAACAGTGCCCTTTCGTAGTAATAAATCATAGCCATGAGGATAACTCTTTGCTGGGTTCTGTGAGTTCTCTTAGTGAAAAACCAAACCTAGGTAATAATGTTTTGTAAATTTCCTGTGTGTGCTTGTTATTTACAAAAAAGTATTCCTCAGTTTTGCGATGGAGCATTCTGTATGTAAATTTTGTTCAGTTTGTTAATTACATTTTTTTCCTGATACATTTTTTTGCAACCCCTTTTTGACTTTTTAATTTTAATTTGTTTCTACTGATTTTCTATTATGTTTTCACTGCTTTTATCATGACTTGTTATTTTGCATTGTGTATCAGAAATTTAGTTTACAATTTTTTGTAGCAATTGTTTGTAGAAAAGAAAATTTATTTTTTCTCTGGCAAAGTGCCTGGAGACACTAGCAATCTGAAATAAATTAATCCAATTTTAGGTTTTAAAATTATTTGAACTGCCTTACCACCTCTGGAAAGGCTGAACTATTTCCAACTAATCTTTAATCCCAGGATGTACCTTCCATGAATTCAATATACATTTTATCATCCAAGCAATACAAGGCTGTCATTTGCTTGAATATATGTCCCAGCCATTGAACTTCCTTTACCAATTACTTAATCTCCAAGGAAAAACTTTCTCAGACTTACTTCTTTGAATTTCCCTTTTACCCTGGATCTTGTTTCAGGAATGCTTCACAAACTCCTAAGCTCTCTGGGTATGCTTTTACGTTTTATGCAGTACCATTGATCATGCTCAGTGAGCAGATAATTTCAAACTACATATGATCCATGAGTTATGATGGTTTCACTTAGGTTTTTTCAACTTTACAACCATGTGAAAGTCATACACACATTCAGTAGAATCCATACAAGTACCCATACAACCATTCTGTTTTCACTTTAATACAGTATGTAATAAATTACATGAGATAGTCACACTTCATTATAAAATACTCACTGTGTTAGCTGAGTTTGCCCAGCTCTAGGCTAATGTAAGCGTTCTGAGCTCATTTAAGGTAAGCTAGTCTAAGCCACGGTGTTTGGTAGGTTAGGTGCATTAAATACATTTTTTGGCATATGATATTTTCAACTTACAATGGGTTTATTGAGATGTTACCCCATCATAAGAACCATCTATAGCATAGAATTGGAGGTCTTCCCTATCCTTAATTTATTATTTGTCAGATAATGTTATCCCTGTATTTACTTCAAAGACCTATGAAAAGGGTCAAATTAGACATTTGGGAAGGCCTTTTGAGAGTTCTCTTGTTTACAGCAATGTATGTTCACATTCCTTTCCTCCTTTGATCCACCCAAGTTAAAGAAATTAATCTTCTAGAGGAAGTCTTTTTTATTTCCAAAAAACCCTCATTTTGAGTAAATGAAACATTTATCTACCACAGAAACACTCTGCTGTTACAAAGAGCTATTTTAGCTTGATTTACTAAAAGATTTCTCATCTGATCTGAGATCTATGTCTTCTTGGAAGATTAAGTCAAGCTTTTTGTCTTTCTGGAAGATGACTATAATCTGTTTCTTTCTTAATACATAGCACCATATATGTTCTAATATATTTTATGTGACTATTTATACTCTGTAGTCATCTTTTAAGAAGAAATCATAATGTTTATACATAGAAAACTATAGAAGCTGCTATGAAAATCAGCATGTTCATACAGACATTTGCATCCAATGTGTCCCAAATATTCCTAAGTGCCTTCTAAACTGGAAGTTACAAAAAAAAGAAAGAAAGAATAAAAGAAAAAAAAAGTACTCAGCAGTGGTAATAAGGTGTTTTGAAGGATATGTAGAAAAGACAAAGTACACAATTTTGAAATAATGCATTTCCAAAAGAACCTCTGCTACCAATAATAAGCATTAAGCTGGGAGAGCCCTAGGCCTCTCCTTGGCCAGTTTAGTTTCTTTTAAGCTTTAGCAACTCTTCTAAATAACCAACTCCATTGCTAACTTATGTTTTCACTGAACTATATTTAACAGAGTAACATAATATAATACTAATGAAGATAAAAGAGATCCTGAAGCTCCCAAGCACAGGAGAGGTATATACTCCTTTCTATAGTGATGATGGGCAACTGAAAAATGTTTACAAAGCCATATTTGTTGATAGAGTGATATTATAATACAATAAGGAAGATTGTTCATTAAAGGAATCATGTAGGAAGGCCTTTGCTAATGGATATAATTATCATCTGATGATACATATATTTGAACTTTTCTATGTTGGAAATTTTCATAAAGGATTAATGTTCCATTTTGTTCATAGTAATATGAGGGTGTGTGAAAGAAAAGTGGAGTTTTCATTGAGTATCTATGACTTCTGACTCTTTATCATCTATTTCCTCTTCAATAGTAATGAAATCCCATTTTTCCCTCCCTTTGGAAAACTACCCTTTGTTCATTGTACTGTCTTTACTATCCCTTCTTGGAAAAAAACAAAAACAAAAACAAAAACAAAACAGGTGCTCCACTTGGCCAGTCAGCCTCTCCTTTTTGGGAATTTGAATCTTGAGAAGATTGATAAGAATAATGAAATGGTTGGAACTGATTTATCCCAATAATAGTAAACCTAAAAGGCCTCATCTGTCTGCTATCCTGGTCTGGAAGACTAATGGGGTCTTTCAGGTTTGGCTATATTTCTTTTCTTTATTAGAGTCATGCCCCATCCTTCAAGTAACCTCGCCCCTTTCTTGTTTTAGGTAAATAAGAATTGTTTTCTGTTGCTTGCTAAGAAAAGGCCATAAATAACATAGGCACAAAATTGCCTAACCAAATGGTGATTTTCATACAGTAAACACATAAAATAATAGGTAATGACTGGATTACTTGCCAAGGCGCATTTGTAAGTCTTTACCAGTCTGTCTGCTTTTGCTGAACTTACCTACTGCAGTGGTTCTAAAACCTAGCTTAATATTAGAATCACTGAGCTGTCAAACCACAGTTACTGCCAACAATTCAGACACTTAGTCATGACAATAAGTCACAAAAATTTGTTGTTTGTTTGTTGTTTTAACTCTGCAGTTTTAAGAAGCCTCCAAGGCTAGAAACACATGCACCCAGATAATGTTTAATCAAATGTCTGGGCACTCATGATCCAGTCAAGTAGGCACATACGTTTAACCATTACAATGTCCAATTATTAAAAATATACATTTGATAGATTATTCACTTCTTCTTGAAAAAAAAAAAGAAGCACATCTAGTAATCTCCTCCCATTATCCAAATGCATAATTGTATCATTCCTCAGCCACAGAGTATACTATGTTTAAATTTACTTTTTTTTCAAAACCTTTTCAGGTTTGTTTTTCATAAATTGTTTAATGTTTTCTCCAGCAAAATTTGAATATTTTATTTGTACATCTGGTTCTTTGTCATATTTATTTTCTATTTGAATTCAGTTTCCAACATGTTGTTAAAAGTTTTCATTCGTGTTTCTATAGCCGTTTTTTTTTTTTTTTTTTTATAGTTTCAAATTTATTTTACATTCAGGAGGCGCATGTGCAGGTTTGTTACCTAGGTGTATTGCGTGGTGGTGAAGTTTGGGGTATAATTGATTCTATCGCTGAGCATAGTACCCAATAGTTTTTCAACCTTTTCTCCGATCTTTTCCTCCTGCCTAGTAGTCCCCAGTTTCTATGGTTAGCATCTTTATGTCCATGAGTACCCAATCCTTAACACCCACTTATAAGTGAGAAAGAACATGTAGCATTTGATTTTCTGTTCCTGTGTTAATTTGCATAGGATAACAGCCTCCAGTTGCACCCATGTTACTGCAAAATATGTGATTTTATTCTGTATTTTTGGCTGCATAGTATTCCATGGTGTATATGTACCACATTGTCTTTATCTAGTCCACGTTAATGAGCACCTAGGTTGATTCCAGCCATTGCTTTTGTGAATAGTGTTGCAATAAAAATAAGAGTGCATGTGTCTTTTTGGTAGAACAATTTATTTTCTTCTGGACATATACCTAGTAATGGGATTTCTGGGTCAAATTGTAGTTCTGTTTTCAGTTCTTTGAGAGATCTTCACTTTCCGCAGTAGCTGAACTAATTTACATCCCATCAACAATGTATAAATATTCCCTTTTCTAGGTAGCCACTCCAGCATCTGTTGGGTTTTGACTTTTTAATAATAGTCATTCTAATTTATGCAAGATGATATCTCATTGTGGTTTGATTTGCATCTCTGATGACTAGTGATGCTGAGTATTTCATATGTTTGCTGCATCTGTGTCTTCTGAGAAGTGTCTGTTCATATATTTTGCCTATTTTTAACGAGCTTTTTTTTTTTTGCTTGTTGAATTGTTTAAGCTCTTTATAGATTCTAGATAGTAAACCTCTGTCAAATCCATGATGTCTGAGTATTTCTCCCATTCTGTAGGCTGTATGTTTATTCTGTTGATAGTTTAATCAAACTGAATCAAGCTATTCAGTTTAATTAGGTCCCACTTTTCAATTTTTGTTTTTGTTGCAATTGCTTTTGAGAACTTAGTCATAATTTTTTTTTCCAGGGCTAATGTCCAGAATGGTGTTTCCTAGGTTTTCTTCTAGAATTCTTATGGTTTGAGCTTTTCTATTTAAATAATTAATCCATCTTAAAATAATGTTTATCTATGGTGGAAAGGAGATGTCTAGTTTCATTATTCTGCATATGGCTAGCCAGCTATCACAACACCATTTATTGAATAGGGATTCCTTTTCTCTTTGCTTTTTTAAATTGAGTTTGTCAAAGATCAGATGGTTGTAGGCATGCACCTTTATTTCTGGCTTCCCTATTCTTTTCCATTAGTATATGTGTTTGTTTTTGTACTGGTATCATGCTATTTTGGTTCCTGCAGCCTTGTAGTATAATTTGAAGGTGGGTAATATGATGCTTCAAGCTTTTTTACTTTTGCTTAGGATTGCTTTGGTAACTCAGGCTCTTTTTTGGTTCCATACAAATTTTAGGATAGTTTTTGCTAGTTCTGTGAAAAATGACATTGGTAGCTTGATAGAAAAAATGTTGAATTTGTAGATTTCTTTGAGCAGTATGGCCATTTTAACAATATTGATTCTTCCAATCTATGAGCATAGAATGTTTTTACATTTGATTGTGTTTTCTATTATTTTTTGAGTACTGTTTTGTAGTTCTCCTTATAGAGGTCTTTCACTTTATTAATTACATGTATTCTTAGGTGGGGTTTTTTGATGTCTATTGTAAATGTAATTGCATCCTTGATTTCACTCTCAGATTGAATGTGATGAATGTATAGAAATGTTACTGATTTTTGTACATTGACTTTATATCTTGATAGTTTACTGAAGATATGTATCAGTACCAGGAGCCTTTAGGCAGAGTCTCTAGAGTTTTCTAGTTATAGAGGCATATTGCCCACGAACAGGGAAGATTTGACTTCTTGTTTTCTTATTTGGATGGCTTTTATTTCATCATTTTGCCTGATTGTTGTGGCTAGGAATTCCAGCACTATGTTGAATAGGAGTGGTGAAAGCAGGCATCCTTGTCTTGTTCCAGTTTTCAAGGGGAATGGTTGTAGCTTTTGCCTATTCAGCATAATGTTGCCTGTGCATTTGCCAAACAGCTCTTATTATTTTGAGGCATGTTCCTTCACTGCCTAGTTTGTTGAAGGTTTATATTAATAAGAGATGTTTAATTTTATTGAAAGCATTTTCTACATATATTTAGATGATTATGTGGTTTTTGTTTTTAATTCTGTTTATGTGGTGAATCACATTTATTGATTGCTTATCTTGAACTAGCCTTGCATCCCAGGAATAAAGCCTATTTAATCACAAGGAAATAATCTTTTTATGTGCTGCTGAGTTTAGTATGCTAGAATTTCATTGAGGATTTTTGTATATATTTTCATCAAGGGTATTGGCTTTTAGTTTTATTTTTTTCATTGTGTCTTTTCCAGATTTTGATATTAGAGTGATGCTGGCTTTGTACAATGAGTTATGGAGGAGTTTCTTCTTCTGCAATATTTGGAATAGTTTCAATAGAATAGATAACAGTTCTTCTTTCAACATCTGGTAGAATTTGTCTATAAATCCATCAGGTCCAGGACTTTTGTTGTTGGTAGATTTTTAATTACTTATTCAATTTCAGAACTCAATAGTGATCCATTCAGGATTTTAATATGTTCCTCATTCAAACTTGTGAGATTGTGTGTTTCCATGAATTTGTCCATTTCCTCTAGATTTTATAGTTGATGTGCATAGAGGTATTCATAATAGTCTCTAAGGATGTTTTATATTTCTGTGGAATCAGTTGTAATGTCACCTTTATTATTTTTAATTGTGCTTATTTGAATTTTCTCTCTTTTTAATTTGTTAATCTTTTAATCTATCAATCCTGTTTATCCTTTTGAATAACTAACTTTTGGTTTCACTGATTCTTCATATAATCTATAGTCTAAATTTCTTTCAGTTCTGCTCTTATTTATTTCTTTTCTTCTGCTAGCTGTGAAATTAGTTTTTTTCTTATTTTTATAGTTCCTCTAGATGTGATTTTAAATTGTTAATTTGAGATCTTTCTGACGTTTTGAGGTAGATGTTTAGTGCTGGAAATTTTCCTTTTAACACTGCTTTTGCTGCATCCTAGAGATTTTGGTATATTTTGTCTCTATTTTTATTTCAAAGAATTTTATATTTTTGCCTTACTTTTGTTGTTTACCCCCAAATTACACAGGAGCAAGTTGTTTAATTTCCATGTAATTGGTAGTTTTAAGTGATCTTCTTGGTATTGATTTCTATTTTTATTCTACTGTTCTGAAGCTACGATTGGTATGATTTTGATTTTTATAATTTATTGAGACTTGCTTTATGGTCAAGCGTGTGGTTATTCTTGAAATGTGTTCCCTGTGCAGATGAGAAGAATGTAAATTCCATGGTTGATGAGTAGAGTGTTTTGTAGGTATCAGTTCAATTAGGCAAGTGTCAAATGTAAGTCCAGAATATTTTTGTTAGTTTTTTGCCTCAGTGATCTGTCTAATGCTTTTACTGGAGTGTTGAAGTCTCCCCTATTCAACTGTGTGACTGTCTAGGTCTTTTTGTTGGCCTCAAAGTACTTGTTCTATGAATCTGGGTGCTCCAATGTTGAATGTGCATATATTAAGAATAGTTAAGTTTTCTTGTTGAATTGAACCCTTTATCATTATGTAATGCCCTTCTTTGTGCTTCATTACTGTTATTTGTTTAACGTCTGTTTTTTTCTGATATAAGAATAGCAATTCCTGTTCTTTTTTGATTTCCATTTGTGTGAGAGATCTTTCTCCAACCCTTTATGTTGAGCCTATGGATGTTATTACATGTGAAATGAGTCTCTTGAAGACAGCAGATCAGCTGGTCTTGCTTTTTAATCCAACATGCAACTCTGTGACTTTTAAGTAGGGTATTTAGATCATTTACATTCAAGGTTAATATGTATATGTGAGGTTATAATCCTATAATGAAATTGTTAGCTGGTTGCTTTGTAGTTTCTATTATGTTGTTGCTTTATAGGGTTTATTGGATATGCACTTAAGTGTGTTTCTATGGTAGCAGGTATCTTTCTTTTGTTTCCATAGGGAGAACTCCCTCTAGGATCTCTTGTAAGGCTGGTCAAGTGACTGCAAATTCCATTAGCACTTTCACATCTGGAAAATATTTTATTTCTCCTTCACTTTTTTTTCTTTTTTCTTTCCCCCCCCCTTTTTTTTTTTGGAGACAGGGTTTCCAGAGTGAGCTCTGTCACCCAGGCTGGAGTGCAGTGGCATGATCTTGGCTCACTGCAGCCTTACCTCCTGGGTATGAGTGATTCTCTTGCCTCAGCCACCTGAGTAGCTGAAATTACAGATCTGTGCCACAATGCCCGGCTAATTTTTGTATTTTTAGTAAAGACAGGGTTTCACCATGTTACCCAGGCTGGTCTTGAACTCCTGAACTCAAACAATCTGCTGGTCTCGGCCTCCCAAAGTGCTGGGATTGCAAGCGTGAGTAACTGAGTCTGGCCTCTCCTTCACTTGTGAAGCTTTGATGGGATATGAAATCATGACTGGGATTTATTTTCTTTAAAAATGCTGAAAATAGGCCCCAACTTCTCCTAGCCAGTAAAAATTCTGCTGAGAAGTTCTCTGTTAGCGTGACGGGGTTCCCTTCATACAGATCTGACTTTTTTCTCTACCTGCTTTAATAATTTTTTCTTCAGTGTTGACTTTGGAAAGTCTGGTAACTATATGCCTTGGTGATGTTCATTTTATATAGTATCTCACTGTTGCTCTCTGGGTTTCTTGTATCTATATGTCTACCTCTGTAGCAAGATTAGGGAAATATTTTTGAATTATTCTTACAAATATATTTTTCAGGTTTTTGGTTTTTTGATTTTTTTTTTTTTTTTTTTTTTTTTACTTTTTGTCTCTCTCAGGCATGCCAATAATTTATAGGGTTGGTCACTTTGCATAATCCCATATTTCTTTAAGATTTTGTTCATTAAATTTTTTTTTTTTTAATTCTTGTGTGACTGGGTTAGTTTGAAAAACTGGTCTTTAAGCTCTGAAATTATTTCTCTGCTTGATCCAGTATGTTGATAAAGCTTTCAATTATATTAAAATTCCTTAAGTGAGTTTTTCAATTCCAGAAGCTTTACCTGATTTATTTTTAAAATGTTAAATCTCATCCTAAATTTCCTGGATCGATTTAGAAGTTTCATAGTGTTGACACTCAACCTTGTACTGGATCTCATTGAGCTTCCCTTCAATCCCTGCTTTGAGTTCTTTATCTGGGTCTGCATTTCCATTTTGGTTAGGAATTATTGCTGGAGAGCTAGTGTGTTATTTTGGTGATGTCACTGCATTCATATTTTTCATGGTGGTAGACTGTTTGCACTGGTTCCTTCTTATCTGGAAATGCTGGCACTTCTACTTTTTGAAATTATTTTCACCTCAGTAGGCATTTTTCTTTTTCTTTCTTTCTCTATAGCATTGTTTTGTTTTCTTTCCCTTTCTCCTTCCCCCTTTCCATAGGATTTGTGACTACAGAGAATGTTGGGTAGAGCCTTTTGCCTTTGCTTTTATAGCCCTATGCACTTCCTTTAGTAGGTTTTATATTGGGCTGCGCAGTTTGACCTACAAACCAGTAGATGGTATCTTTGGGTAAAAGCCATCTTCAGGCAAAGAGTTTGGGTATACACTTGATGTTTGTTTACTGAGAGAGACTCTGTTGCCTCAAGCAATTGGCTAAGAGTACACAGAAGTTTGAACCCATGGCCAGCCCCAGGAGGGCCACATGAGTGGGACTGGACTGTGCAGGTTTACCTACAGATCCCCCAGTAGTAGACACAAGCACCAGCACCAGGAAGAATCTAGTGGGCAGCCATCAAAGACCCAGAGATGTGCCTGGGCATCAAGATGGGAAATCTCCTTGGCCCCAAGTTCTCTACATGGGGATACGGGCAGCCTAAACTTCTAATCCAGGAGAATCGATGCCAAATGCTGGGAGATCTGCCCAGACATTGAGCAGAGAGGAACCCTTGCACCCGGATCTCTGCATAGGCAGGGATAGGGTGGGAACTCAGACTGCTAGTCCATGTGAATCAGAGCTCTAAATGCCTGGAGATCTGCCTATGTGGGAAGTGAAGAGGGCCCCATTAAATGAGGATCTCTGAGTAGGGAGTGTGAGGTGGCTTAGGCTACTGATCCAGGCAAGGGGGTGCTCCAAAAACCTGGTGAATCTGCCTGGATATGGAGTGGAGAGGGACCTGCTATACCACAATCTATGTCCATAATGGGTGGGTTGGCTCAGGTGTTTATCCAGGCAATGGGGTGCTCCAAAAACTTGGTGATCTGCCTGGGTGTGGAGTATAGAGGGATCTGCTGCACCACAATCTATGTCCATGAAGGGTAGGGTGGCTTAGACTTCTGGTCCAGGCAAGTGAGTGATCCAAATGTCTGAATTTTTACCTGTGGGAGAAGCAGAGAGGGTCCTGCTACACCATAATCTTGGGGGAGCAGGCTAGGGCACTCAGCAACAACACAGGCAAACTGGCTTTAGATTGCCAAGCTGACCTTGGCTGCAACTCCCATCACCCAGACAGAACTGTTTCTGTAGTAGCATTTCTTCCATCCCAGGCCTGCTGCTGAGACAATTTCCTCAGTTCTGGCTGCGAAGACTCCTACCTTGCTGCAGGGCCAGTAGCTCCAATCACTGGCCCAAGATAAAAATGCCTGCACATCCACATTGTCATGTCACCTGGGAATAGCTGACTCTGTATGCTCCCAGGTTAAAAACAACTTCCTGCTGTCAGTTTTAAACTTGAGAAAATGCCTGAAGATTTTCTCAGTGCCTTTGCCTCACAGCATCTCCAAACCTCTCCCAAGCTACAGGGATTTGGAGAAACAAAATGCCATCCCTTAGCCTCGGTGTCTTGGATCTCCATGGAAAGGTGAATCACAGAGAGAGGCTCTCTGACTCTTTCACATACTGGAGCTTCACTTATTTCTAATCAGCTGGATGCCATCTTAGGGCTGTTTGCCCAGACTTTCCTCCCTGTGATAGCGCGTGTCCTTCAGAATTCCAGTGGATTCCTGTTTTCCTTTTTGAATTAAAGCTCACAGAGCTGATCTTCATGCACTATCTTGCTGTTTCCAAGTGGCTGAGGCACACACTAAAAACTTCTAATTTGCCATCTTAAAAAAATAAAATTAAATTAAAAAATAGAACAAAAAAGTAGCTGTTATTCTTAATCCTTTTCCTTTGACATAGACATTCCTTTTATTTCTCTCTTATGGTTGAACCCTATTTCCTGCTTTCCTTGCATTTCAATTTGTTGATTAAAAACATCTTGAGAAAGATATTTGGCAGGCAAAACCTTAGAGTTATTCTACTCTTACAATTAGTTGATAGTACAGGCATAACTCTGTTTCCCAGCTCCAGTGTTGCTAGGTAAAAGATTGATACCATACACATCACTGTGTCACTATTTTATGTGAGACCAATATTTTTCCTATTGAACATTTTATACTTTTAATTTTTTGGCACCAGAGTTCTGAAATTCTATGGTGATATTCTTTGCTGTGGAGTTTTCATGTTTTCCTCTTTCTCAGCCTCTTTTTCCTTCTTTTCCAATTAGAAAACACAAAAGAATTCATGTTGATTTTCTAGCATTTTACAGTTCTGGGAAAATTTCCTGGGATATTTTATTAATGGTTTCTCTCTTTCATTTTCTCTTATAAATATCCATTAGTTGGAACTCTTATACTAAATGTTCCATATTTTTCTCCTCTTATTTTTAATTTATGGGTCCTAGATCTCTGTGGTGTTTCTTCAACTTCATCCTACAGCTTTTTTTGCTTGTTTTTTCTCTATCTTATTTGTGTGTGTGTGTGTGTTTTTCTGAAGGCCTCTTTTAATTTTCTAGATACTGCTTGTTAATAGCTGTCTTTTTCTTTCTATCCAAATAGAGCGTAGGTGATTTGCTTGTTTTTTCTCTATTTTATTTGTGTGTGTGTGTGTTTGAAGGCCTCTTTTAATTTTCTGAATACTGCTTCTTAATAGCTTTCTTTTTCTTTCTGCACAAATAGAGGGTAGGTGATTTAACTTGCCTGGCATATGAGGCTGGAATTTTTTTTATATCTCTGATAATATTATCTATGTTATTTGCATTTTTTTACTACTAGTAGATTGCTTCTATTTTCTCAGTGTTCCTCCTTTCTATTCGCATTTGTACCTCTCTTTATCATGTTAGTTGCTTTTCTCAAAAGTTTAGTGATCTTTGGTTGTCTACTACTGCCTAACAAATTATTCCAAACCTTAGTAGCTTAAAACAGCAAATATTGTCTCAGTTTCTGTGAGTCAAGAGTCCAAATTTGGGAGTAGACTGCCTAGTAGTGCTCTTCTCTTTGACTGATGTGCCTGTGCCTTTTTATTCCTTTGCTGCCATTTTTGTAATATTTTGGTAAAAAGAGAAAATAAGGGCAGTTGTTTTATCAGCTGTACTGAACCATAAGTCCTGTATTTTTTTTTCTCAAAAGCCCATCAGTAGTTCTTTATTTGTTTGTGCCTTCACACTGAAAGGAGGAAAGCTTTATCCAGATATTGTGTTGGTCAAAAGTTAGCATGTATAGATTATCTTTTCTCTGTTTAATTCTACAAGAGTCCCAGTTGGTAAGTACATTTATTCATATTTTCAAGCTTATGAGACATTTGACTGCTGTAGTTTGGTGAGACTAATATATATATGTGTCTGTGTGTATATATACATATATATATTATATATATATTATAACCCCACTGCCCTGCCCAGTTTTCCTTTTTTTTTTTTTTTTTTTGAGATGCGTTCTCACTCTCTCCCTTGATTGGAGTGCAGTGGCACGATCTAGGCTCACTGGAACTTCCTCCCGGGTTCAAGAGATTCTCCTGCCTCAGCCTCCCGAGTAGCTGGGATTACATGCATGTGCCACAACACCCGGCTAATTTTTATGTTTTTAGTAGAGACAGGGTTTTGCCATGTTGGCCAGGCTGGTCTCAAACTCCTCACCTCAGGTGATCTGCCAGCCTGGGCCTCCCAAAGTGCTGGGATTACAGGTGTGAGCCATTGTGCCCGGCCTCAGTTTTCTAACACCAAGAATTAACACTGAATATTTTAAAAGTTACCCTTCTCAGAATACTACAAGGGCACATTATTTCTTTGCTTGTGAGAAAAACTCTTTTTAAGGAAGCAATGAACCATTGCAGCTGGATGTGAAGGGAAGTTCTTATCTTGTTTTTGTTTTATGTCTTTGAGAGTAATGATCCATGAATGGGAACATATAGTAAAGTACTGATTAGGTAGAATGTGAGAACACCTAATATTCAAAAACTAATATCCAAATACAGGAGATGTAATTGGTACATTCTGTTGGCACAGAGTTTGCAACTTTATTCCTAGAGCACATGTAGAGATACTGAATTATGCTGGTTATAAGTAATTATTTAAATATGGGCATTATATTACTAAAAATAATGTAAATTGTTTGAAGATACAGATAATTTCTTACACAACATTTTCTATTTCTCCCAAAAGTGCAGTATCCAACAGAACTTGGCAAGCATTATGTAAACACAAACATAATAGAGGCTGACTTGAAATTCAGTCAGGCATGGTGGCTCATGCCTGTTGCTCCAGCATTTCGTGACGCTGAGGTGGTAGTATTGTTTGAAGCTGGGAGTTTGAGACCAGCCTGTGCAACAAAGCAATAACCTATCTCTACAAAATATTTTTAAAATTTTCTGGGTGTGGGTGGCATGCACCTGTAGTCTCAGCTACTCAGGAGACTGAGGTGGGAGGATCCCTTGAGCCCAAGAGTTTGAGGCTGCAGTGAGCTGTGATTACACCACTACACTCTAGTTTGGGCCAGAGAGTGAGACCCTGTATTTTTTTTGTTTTTTAAGAAATTTCGTCCCTTTCTGTTACATTACCAAAATGTAAAATATTCAAGTCTCGGGAAGGCATATTTACATGTCAGGAAATCACACATTCATAGCTCATGGTACCTTTTGAAGACTTCTGGAAACAAGTGTCCAAATATTCATCGCTAGAAATCAACCATTGAATTTAATCCTTGAAGCTACTATCTATTCTTCCAATAATGAAAGAAAAAGGTTAAAACACTGTGTTTTCCTATGGCTCCTAACTGAAAGAATTGAGAGATTTGAAGAGGAATATAAAGAATTTATTATGTTCAAGGCATATCATAGATCTGCGAATGGGTTGAGAAGTAACTTTCTGAGGTTGATGAAGTAACACAGCACATTAGCAAAAATAAATAAATAAATAAATTAGTTATGACTACTTTGAAATTCTACCAAAAAAAAAAAAAGCCCAAAGTAAAAGATTAATAAAAGAGAGTAAGGAATTCCACGGTTCTGTATATATAAAAGTAGCAGCAATCACACCCCATAACCTGTCTCATTCTATCAAATTTTACTAACTTCATTGAAGGCCTATCCATCCATCATAACAAACAGCTTTTATGCGCTAACCACCAATAAGAACCCAACTAATTCCCTAAAAATTACTGCCTGTTCATTTTCAAAGGTGAACAAAGTCATAGGAGACTAAGAGTTCTGCCAGTCTCACGTAAATCAGTTTAGTAAAGCAAACTCAGCGACTCCTTCTAAACTAAAAATAAAATGAGTAAAATGAACCAATGTATGTAAAAGCTTTTAAGGGGCTATTTTTCATCCAAATACGCAAAAATAATTGGTCACTTTCTCAAGTTTATCTACATATACCACCTATTTGCCTCAAATCTCCCTCCTCAGAGGTAAAGCCAAATATCCAAGGCCAATGCATCATATGACTAATTACAAATTCATTTTGGTTAATTATTTTTTCTGCTTGCTAATAATTATGTGTGAAATTGCACTTATTTTTCATGGATAAATAGTCTAACAATTATTTATATATTTTATTCTAAACCAGACTTTAAATATTGTTTATATTCTCAATGATTCCTCCAGGTAAGTATTATCCAAGTGACATATTTGGAATTTTTAGTATTTCTTAAAAAGAGGTTTGAATGGTCAAATATTATATTAAAAACTGTGTGTGTTACTGTCTACATAAGGATACTAAAGGCTCTGAGCAATTCTGCAATTAAGAAATAAGCTAATTTTTAACTCAATATAGCAGAATTATTTGGGAATGAGACATTGTTTCTCTCTTTTTATTATTAATCATATAGAATTAGTATTAACATTCTGTGGAGTCCTCTTTGAAAATACTTATTTCAGCTTAGAAAAGAATTGTTTTCTTTGCCTATACAAATAAAAGAAAGGGAACCAAGTATGTTAGGAAATCCAAACCACAGGAATAGGAACTTTTAATGCCTAGTAGAGATCACATAATGTGTGATCTATTTATCTGGCTACACAGTCAAGGCCCTGCCCCTTATCAATGTTCTCACTAGTATTGGTTCATGTCCCTCTAATCTTACTATATTATCCTAATGACCTCTTGCCTCCCTCACTGAGACAAGTTCAGTAAGCAAATGTTTATCTTCCTCTTGGTTATGATTAATGACTCTTGGCATTGGAGTATATTTATCCAGTAGGCAATACAAAGCAAGTTAAAGGAAAACCTCAGGCCCAAAATCAGTACACTAATTCTCCATGCTACACTCTCTTCAGCTTTTCAGCATCATAGAGCATCTTTGTGACTAATAAAAAAAATGCATCTGACAAAATAGTTTAATTTCCAATATATTAAACTGGAAATATCAATGCAAATGCCAGATAAGCACAGCAAATTTTTCAACACTGATACTTATTTTTTTTCCTGAGATTTTGCTTTCCAATGTGTTCTCTGTTGGAAAAATGGCTATCCTCCTTGGAAGGTGACTGGTGATGGAAAACTTTAATATGGACTTAAAACATAGAATGCTGATTCTGTCAAACATGTCTGGAAGGAGTTCGGTAATATTAACCAAAAAAGTCACAAAAGAACGATATTAAAAGGGCTTACACTGTCTAAATTGTTACAATTTGAAATTAATAATGACATTAAAAACTCATAATTAATACAAATACAAATAAATTCAGTTCTTAAAAGGTCATGGGTTCATATTAAAATCTGAAAGTGAAAAATTAACATAAGGTGTATTATATCGATTACAATATAAAGGTAGGGAAGTCCTATGTTATGCATGAATTTTTTTTATGAAGTGTATGTTTGTTTATAAACTACTAAGATATATTTGCTTCTAACAGAGTTAGTAGAGAATGACAGATGGGAATTCGGGGGGAAGGGGTTGTTGCTTATGCAAATAATCCTAGAGGTGTTCATGATCATACCAAGAATAGGAGCGAAAATCCAGCTCCAAAGTCATTTGCAATATAAGCGCAGCAAGAAAGTTCAACACTGCGTTCTAGGTAGATGAATCATCTATATTTTCTAAAGAGAGGATTTTGCCATGTAGAATCTATCTTTCATCCGGTATGAGAAAACTTTTAAGGAACTATTCATTGGAATTAGATACAGATAAACACCTTTTCTTTTTAATAATTTTTCAGAACAGATGACACACTGAATTATATAATACTAAGAAAAATCAGAGTGCGCATACTTTGTAATGAAAAACTAAGTTGAAAACAGAATTTATATGTAAAAAATACACCAAACAAATTACTGATGTAACAAGTAAAGTTTACGCATTTAAACAAAGCTTGAAGTAACAGCTTTGTTTTCATGCATAAACTTTGTTATATCAATGGTTGATGTAACAAATTACACCACATTTGTTGAATTTGCCTTTGGGGAATCAACTAGGACTAATGATCCAACAAAAATATCAATTGGTTGATGATGCAGAACCCATAATCACCTTCAGCTTGAGAATTTATTGTACGTATTTTGGGTCTCTAAGCATTTCATAATCACAGTAAGGCACCAAAGTCAGTAATATTATAAACATTGGGACATATAAAATAAAATAGACATGATGATGACACGGTTTTGAGATTTTAAAATAGCTTTAAGCTTTCCAGTATCCTGTCTGACATGTAAAAATCTAGAAAGTTGCCACTCCATCTTAACAACAAGCCAAAAGCAGAATAAACTAAAATATCCACAACTCTTCTTAGTTCTGTAAGATACGTGAAGTCACAGAGCAAACTGCTGTCCACAACATTGAAGGGACAGACAGACATTACAGAGAATCACAATTTACCACAGCAAAAATTCACAAGCAGCAACCTTTGTAGGAAGCAAGGCTGGGGTAGAAAAAATTGAACTGTAATTGAATTGCAAGAGACTCAGTGTGGACAAGTCTGAGAGACAAAGATTGCAGGGTAAACGGTCATAGAAGGGTCTCCATGCTTGTGTGAATTTTACCTCTGGGAGCTAGACCATGTTCTTATAGTGAATATCAGAGAAAAATTCCCTTATGCTTCCAGCAAAAGGAGGGGTAAAGGGACCATTTTAAAATACAACAGACCATTCTGTTCTTTTTAACTAGGTCTGCCTTCAGGAGCAACTGTTTCCTGAGCCTAACCTGCTGGGGTTTTATCAGAGCGTAACCTTCCTGGGGGATGGGAAACATACAGCTCTAGCCGGCTCTAGGCATACAATTCAAAGCAAGGGAGGAGTACTGAGAAGCAAGTGTGAAACACATAGTCCAGAGCTACAGGCTCACTAAAAGACTGAAACTCACTTATAAGACAATAGGACATTTCCCCTTCCCCCACAACCTATCACCACATTACTAAAAGCTTATTTAGAACAGTGTATTTTGCCTTGTACATCGTGTCTGGCTATACAAAAAGTTACAAGACATACTGCTATAGTTTGGATATCTGTCCTCACCAAATTTCGTGTTGACATTTAAACCCCTATGTGGTAGTTGTGAAATGTGGGGCCTAATGGACGATGTCTGGGTCGTGGGGCTGGATCCCTTATGAATAGATTAATGCCCTCCCTTGGGGGTGAGTGAGTATACTCTATTAGTTCCTGTGAGAGCTGGTTGTTAAAAATCCTAGCACCTCTTCCCTTTCTTTTTGACTTTCCCTCCTGCCATGTGATCTCTGTACACACCAGCACCTTTTTGCCTCCTTTCATGAGTGGTAGCAGCCTTATGCCCTCACCACAAGTAGATGCTGGTGCTGTGCTACTCGTACAGCCTGCGGAATCATGAGCCAAATAGACATCTTTTCTTTATAAATTAGCCACTCTCAGGTTCTTTTTATCAACACAAAATGGACAAAGACATATACTAAAAGGCAAAAAAAAAAAAAAAAAAAACACGGTTTGAAGAAATAGAGCAACCTTCAAAACTAGATTCAGAAATGGCAGGGATGCTGGAATTATCAGACAAGAGATTTAAAACAACTATGATGAATATGCTAAGGTCTGTAATGGATAATGTCAACAGCATGTAAAAACAGATAGACAAAGTAAGCAGAGAGATAAAATTCTAAGAAAGAACCAAAGAGAAATGTCAGAGATAAAAAAAAAATACTGTAAAGAAATGAAAATTTTATTTTAGGAACTTTCTTATTAGACTGGATATAGACTGGATATAGCTGAGAAACTAATATATGAGCTTGAAGATATCTCAATAGAAACCTCCAAAACTGAAGAGAAAATGAAGAAAACACTAAAAAAAAAAAAAAAAAAAAAAAAGAAGAAGAAGAAAAAATACAGAACCAAATATTCAAGAAATGTGGGACAATGATATAAGGTATAACATACACAAATTAGGAATATAGAAGGAGAATAAAGGGAGAAAGAAACAGGAAGGATATTTAAAACAGTAATGACTGAAAATTATCTCCAAATGAATATCAGACACCGAGCTCAGAGAACAACACTCAAGACAAATAGCAGAAAAACTACATCTAGGAACATCATTTTCAAACTACAGAAAATGAAAGATGAAGAAAAATGTTTGGGTGAGAGAGAAAGGACAAGATGGAGGAAGGTGAACAAAAAGGCACAATCCATGTTGCTTCCGGGTTCTTCCTCACCAACTTTCCCATGCACGGGAAAATGCAGCCCACACCCGGGAAGATGCAGATCAACCGAGCATGTGCCAGGTGACGTCGATCCAAAGAGATTGAAACTTACCCGGCCATGCCTATGGAGACGCCCCATCACGCCCTTATCCCACCCACTGCTCTCCCCCTTCCAGTACCAATGCCTAAAAGTCCGCTGCCGGGATGAGCTGGCGTGACTTCTTCAGCCCCTCCTACTTGTGGACCAGAGAACCTCACCCGAGAACGCTGGCGCGACTTCCCTGGCCCCATACCTGAGGACCGGAGAACCTCGCCCGAGAATGTGTGCATATTTGCAATAAAAGACTGCTGCTTTCTTATGTACTTTGGCCTCATGTTTAATCATTTAGCTCTCCTAAATTAAGTATTAAATTAAGACAATTATTAAATTAAATTAAATTAAGACAGTTGGTGCTGAAACCCAGGACCCTCGCCGAGCCTAGGGTAACTCTACAGATAGTGGGTAAGCCAATTTCTTTTCTCATCAATACAGAGGCTACCTATTCTGTTTTGTCAACCTATGGAGGTCCTAGCCAACCATCCACTATCTCAGTAGTTGGGGTAGACGGTAAGCCATCTAACCCTTGCCAGACCCCAATGTTAAATTACTGCCTGGACTATGCATGCTTTGCCCACTCTTTTCTCATTATGCCCTCTTGTCCCACCTCCCTCTTAGGATGAGACATCTTAACCTAACTCAAAACATCTATTCCCCTTCCCTTTCTCCAGGTGACCAGGTTCTACCCAAAGATCAACAACCTCCTCAAATTTTCCCACTTCCTCACTATTCTTCATCTTAACTTAACTGACTTTTCCCTCATAAACCCCATAGACACCCTCCTTCCCAACCCATCCCCCAACCAGTAGGTTTCCCGACTTTTTACTCTCATAGAAGACCTAGCTTGGCAGGGTGCCCTTTGTGATTTCAGCAATGTTGAACTTACCCTCTACACCTTTGTTACCATTATTATGGTTCACTCTAATTCCCCTAGTTACTCCTATTAATCCTAACTTTGTATGGAGATTCTCTATAACTGAAAGCTGGTCTACAGACAACCAGATACACTCAGTCATGCAGGGCACTGCAGATTGTCCCCACCCCCAGGGTTGTCACTCTGCCCTCTCCCTAAATTTTTCCCTAAATTCCATCACTGGAGGCCTCCCAGCCATATGTTTCTTGTACGACCAAACAGAATATAATTGTAAAAACTACTGGCAAGAAACCAACCTAGAGTGTCCAATACAATTACTGCAAAATCTATCCTTTGTATGACTTCAATGCACAATCCCAACATAAGAATATGTTTCAAAGCCCTTCGCCAGGAACATATAGTCTTATTATTAATGATCCCTGGGACCCTCAGTGGGCCCAGGGAGTTAAAAGTGGACTATATGCATCATCTGTTTCCTCATATCCCACTGCAATCATCCAGGTAAAGAGAGTATACATACAGCAAGTACATCTCCCTAAAGGTGTACAGGCCCTACAGAATTTAACCTCAGCCACAAAATCTCATGAACAAAAACTACAGAAGCAGTTAAGCCCCCTAACAATGAGGACCCATTCTCATGGTTAACACTTATTCGCCAAGGACTTGACTTAACCCAGGCTGCCGGAGTAAAAAACCTCTCCCACTGCTTCCTTTGCACTGCACTCGGAAAAGCTCCCTTAGTGGCAGTCCCTCTACCAACCACCTTCAATATCACCACCGACTCTACCAGCATCTCTCAAGCAACATCCTTGCCTCAAGTCCCATTATACCGTAATCCACAGAGTCAAACCCTTCCTTTTTGCTACTCTACTCCAAACTCTTCATGGTGTAATTGCACTTAAGCTCCCAGCACGACCCAGATGGCCTCTGTTGGAGGCTACTTTTAGTGTAACCAAACTCTATCTAAAACTCTTAACCATACCCCCATCACCCAATCCCTTTGCGTTCCGGTATCTTTAGTGCCTAGCTTAACTCTATATAGCGAAGGAGAATTGTCCAAACTAGCTTCCCAGCTCAGCCCCAGCAATAACATCCAAAAGCGGGCCATTTTTCTTCCCTTAATTATCGGGGTTTCCCTAGCATCATCCCTAGTAGCCTCAGGACTTGGAACAGAGGCCCTCACCCACTCGATTCAATCCACACAGACCCTCTCCACTCAGGTCCAGGCAGCCATAGAGGCTTCAGTTGAAAGCTTAGCCTCTTTACAAGGTCAAATCACCTCAGTAGCCCAGGTAGCAGCACAAAATAGATAGGCATTAGATCTTCTTACTGCTGAAAAAGGAGGAACATGCCTCTTCCTAGGAAAGGAGTGTTGCTACTACGTAAATGAATCAGGCATGGTTGACACCAACATCCAAACATTAAACAAGATCAAAAAGGAGCTTCAACAATTTAACGCCCCCTTCACCCCTGGACCACCGGTATGGCTGCTGCCCATAGTACAGCAGATGCTCCCATTCCTAATTCCCATACTAATCCTCTGCCTTGCCTTATGTTTTGCTCCCATTTTAATAAAATTTCTCTGAGCCAGGGTCCAAGAAATCACCCGAGTCACCTTCAATCAAATGCTCCTGCATCCCTACACCCAACTGCCAACCTCAGACCCTAACTACGCCCCCTAACAGCAGAAAGCCAGACAGACAACGGCACCCAAATTCTTATAATCAATAAGAGGTTGGACTGTTTGGGTGAGGGAGAAAGGACAAGATGGAGGAAGGTGAACAAGAAGGCACAATCCATGTTGCTTCCGAGTTCTTCCTCATCAACTTTCCCATGCGCAGGAAAATGCAGCCTGCCCCTGGGAAAATGCAGATCAACCAAGCATGCGCCAGGTGACGTCAATCCAAAGAGATCAAAACTTACCCGGCCATGCCTATGGAGACGCCCCTATCACGCCCTTATCCTGCCCACTGCCCTCCCCCTTCCAGTACCGGTGTGACTTCTTCGGCCCCTCCTACTTGTGGACCAGAGAACCTCACCTGAGAGCGCCGGCGTGACTTCCCTGGCCCCATACCTGAGGACCGGAGAACCTCGCCCAAGAGTGTGTGCATATTTGCAATAAAAGACTGCCGCTTTCTTATGTATTTTGGCCTCATGTTTAATTATTTAGCTCTCCTAAATTAAGTATTAAATTAAGACAATTATTAAATTAAATTAAATCAAGACAAAAAAGTTATAAAAGAACCTGGGGGTGGGGTGTGGTGGTGGGTGGAGGAGAAACCCCTTAACTCTAGGGGAGCAAAAATTAGAATGATATCCAACTTCTCAGAAACCATGCAAACAAGAAGACGGTGGAGTGAAATATTTAACACATTTGGAGAAAATAAAACCACTGACCCAGAATTCTGTATCCTGCAAAATTGTTTTTCAAAAGTGAAGAAGAAATACAGACTTTCAAAGACAGCCAAAACATGAGTGCATTTCTCGCCAGTAGACCTGCTTCATACAAAAAGTTAAAAGAAGTTGTTTTTTAGTTAAAGAAAATTATATAGGTCAGAACCTCAGCTCTACACAGGGAATGGAAGAACATTAGAGAAGAAATAAGTGGATGTAAAATAACAATTTTTATCTTTCTTATTCTTAATTGATATAGCAAATAACAAGTAATCGTTCATTCAAAAAATTAATAGCAAAAATGTGTTATATTTGTGTGCTCATGTTTATATGTATATACATTTATTTATTTTTTATGTTTATCTATGGGTGAAATGAATGTCAGCAATGAGACATTGCTGACCATGTTAGGGATGGTAGGGATTAGAATGATTTTGTCATTATAAGGTATTTGAACTACCTTTGAACTATGGTATAGTGTTAGTTGAAAGTGGACTTGGATTAGTTGTAAATGTATATTGTAAACATTAGGACAAACAGTAAAAAATTAAAAATCAAGAAGTAGTAAAATTGTTATAGTAAAAAAAGAAGAGAAAATTGAATCATATAAAATGCTGAATTAAAATCACAACAAGCATTACAACAGTGAAAGACAAAAACAGGAAGAAAGAACAAGGGAAACAAATAGAAAACAGAAACAAATATGACAGGTATTAATTCTATATCAATCATCACTTTGTATGTGAACGATCTAAATATACCAATAAAAAGACAGATTTTCAGAGATGTCCAATGTCCAAAAGCAAGACCTAACTATATGTTGCCTAGAAGAAACCCACCTTAAATATAAAGACACATATGATCAAAAGTAAATGGGAGAGAAATAAACTATGTTAATAATAATCAAAAGAAAGCTATAGTAGATAGTTTATAATTTCAGTCAGGACAAACTTCAAAGCGAGGAAACTTGTTCAGGTACATTTATAATTGGTACAGTTAAATGGTAATTCTCAGACAATGGTGAGAATGTAAATGGGTCATTTTTTGTGGAAGCATATTTGAAAACATTGATCCTAGCTTACATTTCATCTCTCTTAAAACCTTGGTGAGAACCTATTATTTTTTCCCCTAGTTTCACAGCATCCTCTAGTGACAGAATCAGCTCTGTCCTTGAGTCTTTCAGCTCCGTTTACCATGAAAATACTTTTCCTCCTGCCTGCCTTGTTATCAGAAATAACTTCAGATTTGCATTAGTGGCAGACTTCACAACACCTTCTGTGAAAGTATCTTTTAATTCACATATTTCTCAACCTCACCAACACCTATTTGTCAGGCCTCTGAACCCAAGCCTGCACATATACATCTAGATGGCGTGAGGCAACTGAAGAATAACAAAAGAAGTGAAAATGACCAGTTCCTGCCTTAACTAATGACATTACCTTGTGAAATTCCTTCGCCTGGACAGTAAGTCTCAGAAACTCCCCCACTGAGCACCTTGTGACCCCCGCCTCTGCCCACCAGACAACAAACCCCTTTGACTATAATTTTCCACTACCTACCCAAATCCTCTAAAACTGCGCCACCCCATCTCCCTTTGCTGATTCCTTTTTAGGACTCAGCCCGCCTGCGCCAAGGTGATTAAAAAGCTTTATTGCTCACACAAAGCCTGTTTGGTGGTCTCTTCACACGGACGTGCGTGACACTGTTATTCTTTGACTTTTTAATAAAGTATTGTATTTCCTTTATTACATAATTAAAATACAACTATACCATGCAGCATTAAATATAATTTTTCCTGAAGAAAAGCAAATTACACATAAAATGCTTAATCTCTAGAAATTGCTGGGCTAAAGTAAGGGCCATTTGTATGAGAAAGCAGCACAGACTTCACAATAGCTTCTAAGAAACTACCGAGGTTTTGAATAGAACAATTAGAATTTATTTCTTTTTTTAAAAAGTTTATGTTCAAGGGTGCATGTGTAGGTTTGTTATATAGGTAAACTCGTGTCCTGGGGGTTTGATGTACAGATTATTTTATCACCCAAGTACTAAGTCTAGTACCCGGTAGTTATTTTTTCTGCTCTCGTTATTTTTTCTGCTCCTCTCCCTCCTTTCAACCGCCATCCTCTGGCAGGCCCCAGTGTCTGTTGTTCCCCTTATTGTGTGCATGTGTTCTCATCGTTTAGCTCCCACTTATAAGTGGGAACATGCAGTATTTGGTTTTCTGTTTCTGAGTTAGTTTGCTACGGATAATGGCCTCCAGCTCCATCCATGTCCCTGCAAAGGACATGATCTTGTTCTTTTTTATGGATGCATAGTATTCCATGGTGTATATGTTCCACATTTTCTTTATCCAGTCTTCCATTGATGGGCATGTTGGTTGATTCCATGTCTTTGCTAATGTAAATAGTGCTGCAAATAACTATTTACATTATATGTGTGCATTTGCCTTATGATAGAAAAAATTATATTTTAGGGTATCTACCCAGTAATGGGATTTCTGGATGAAATGGTAGTTCTGTTTTCCACTCTTAAAGGAATTTCCACACTGCTTTCCACAATATTTGAACACATTTACACTTCCACCAATGTATAAGTGTTCTTGTTTCTCCACAACTTAGCCAGCACCTATATTTTTAGACTTTTTAGTAATAGCCATCTGACTGGTGTGAGATGTTATCTCATCCTGGTTTTGATTTGCATTGCTCTAATTATCAGTAATATTGAGCTTTTCTTTTTTTTCAGGTGCTTATTGGCTACATTTATGTCTTCTTTTGAAAAGTTTCTGTTCATATACTTTGCCCCCTTTTATGGAATTGTTTTTTCCTTGTAAATTTTTTAAACTTCTTATAGATGCTGGATATTAGCCCTTTGTCAAATGCATAGTTTGAATATATTTTCTCCCATTCTGTAGGTTTTCTGTTTACTCCATTGATAGCATATTTTGCTATGCAAAAGCTTTTTAGTTAAATTAGATTCAGTTTGTCAATTTTTGCTTTTGTTGAAATTGCTTTTGGCATCTTCATCATGATATATTTGCTAGTTTCTATGTCCAGAATGTTGTTGCCTAGGTTATCTTCCAGGGTTTTTACAGTTTTGGGTTTTACATTTTACATTTAAGTCTTTAATCCATCTTGAGATAATTTTGTATATGGTGTAAAGAAGGGGTCCAATTTCAATCTTCTGCATATAGTTATACAGTTATTCCACACGATTTTTTGCATAGGGTGCCCTTTCCTCAATTTTTTTTTTTTTTTTTTTTTTTTGGTCAGCTTCATCAAAAATCAATTGATGGAGGTGTACAGCCTTATTTCTAGGCTCTGTATTCTGTTCCATTGGTCTATGTGTCTGTTTTTGTACTGGTACCATGCCATTTTGTTTATTGTAGCCCTGTTATAGTTCAAAATCAGTAGCTTGATGCCTCCAGCTTTGCTCTTTATGCTTAGGATTGCCTTGGTTATTCAGGCTCCTTCTTGGGTCCATATGAATTTTAAAATAGTTTTTCTTGATCTGTGAAGAATGTTATTGGTAGTTTGATAGAAATAACATTGAATCTGTAAATTGCTCTGGGCAGTGTTGCCATTTTAACGATATTGATTCTTCTTATCCATGTGGATGGAATGTTTTTCTATTTGTTTTTGTCATTTCTGATTTCTTAAAGCATTATTTTATAATTCTCATTATACAAATATTTTTACCTCCATTGTTAGCTGTATTCCTAGGTATTTTATTTTATTTTATTTTTGTGGCAGTTGTGAATGGAAGTGTGTTCCTGATTTGCCTCTCACCTTGGCTGTTTTTGGTGTATAGGAATGCTAGTAATATTTGTACATTGATTTTGTTTCCTGAAACTTTGCTGAAGTTGTTGATCAGCCTGAGGGAGCTTTCATGATGACACTACAAGGTTTTACAGATATAGATTCATGTAATGTATAAACAGGGATAGTTTAACTTTCTCTCTTCCTTTCTGGATGTCCTTTATGTCCTTCCTTTGCCTGAGTGCTCTGGCTAGGACTTGAAGTACTATGTTGAATAGGGGTAGAGAGTACATCTTTGTATTGTGCTGGTTTTCAAGGCGAATGCTTCCAGCTTTTGCTAATTCAGTATAATGCTGGCTGTGAATTTGTCATAGATGGTTCTTACCATTTTGAGGTATGTTCCTTCAATACCTGATTTATTGAGAGTTTTTAACATGAAAGGATGTTGAATTTTATCAAAAGCCTTCTCTGTATCTATTGAGATAATCTTGTGGTTTTTGTCTTTAGTTATGTTTATGTGATGAATCACATTTATCAATTTGCATATGTTGAACCGTCCTTGCATCCCAGGAATAAAGCCTACTTGATCGTGCTGGATTAATTTTTGGATGTGTGGTTGGATTCGGTTTGCTAGTAATATGTTGAGGATTTTTGCATCACTGTTCTTCAAGGATATTGACCTGAACAGAACAATAATGAGCTCCAAAATTGAATCAGTAATAAGTATCCCACCTACCAAAAAAAAAAAAAAAAAAAAAAAAAAGCCCTGGACAGACTGATTCATAGCCAAACCCTAGCAGATGTACAAAAAGCTGGTACCATTCCTACTGAAACTATTTCAAAAAATCGAGTAGGAGGAACTCCTCCCCAACTCATTCTATAAGGCCAGCATCATCCTGATACCCAACCTGGCAGATACACAACAAAAAAGACACTATTTCTTTTGCTGCTGAGCACTTAGCTTTCTTTGTTTATTTCTCAGTCTTTTTCCAGATGGAGACACCAAACCTAATAGTGGATAAAATACCTTTAAACACACAGGCATATTAACAACTCACCCTCTAAATCTAACGTCTAACATTTTCTCCACAAAATTAGATGAATGCCAGAAACCCTGGGTGCATTGTAGGCTGTTTGCAACTCAGTATTTGATTTCTTTTAGGATTGGAGAGAGAAATATCAGTTTTTAAAATTGTTAATTCTTTGTCTCTACATAAAATTGCTGGTTTTTTAATGCCTTAAGTTTTTGTTTTAAGACAATTCCTTCTGTCAAATATGTCTGCATAAATTGAATGCTGGATTTGTGGAAGAAGAGGATCATTTTCAAACTTCCAAATAGAAGTAAAAATGAATCCTCTCTGCCCTGCTCTCACTCTTCCAGGTTCTAGTTCCCAGAATTCCTTGCATTTGCAGTTTAACTTCCAAGCATGTTTCTGTATCTTCATTGTGTGCCCTTTGGACCCGTCCTTTACTGAGTGGCCAGAGTAACCTATTTCAAGTGTCAAGAATCATACTACTCCTTTGCAGAAGACTCTGCAGATGTGTTTTACCACCTGCAAACAAAATTGCTAACGCAAATTTTTAACTCTACTTTAAACTGCTCCCCGTCTAGCTCTGGCTTCATAATCTTATTACCCTATGCCTTACACTAAACATTCAACCCACTACTGAGCCATTTTTATCCCTCACTTATAATGCAATGAAAGCCATTGTACTTGCTTCTCAGGGTTGTTAGGAAATGATGTATCTAAAGAGCTTAGTGTGTGCCTCAAGGAAAACCCTCAATACAGTTAGCTTTTGAAAAGTAATTTTAGAATGTTAATTCCACACGTGACTTTTCTCATTATTTCCTCCCCTTGGGTACCCTTCTACCTCCCCAGTCCCATTCTCTTCTGCTTATCTTTTATTAATCTTGTGAACTCTGGTAACTTTTTCCTCAAAATACATCTCACTGGTCATCTCTTCCAGGAATAAGTGGCTTGCCTCTGCATGTCACTCCAGGCTCCTTTTTATCATTACAAAATAGTTACCCTTGTTTAATTCTTTCTTTTCCATCTGTTTTTCCCATTCCTCTCAATTTGTCCTGAGGACAAAAATAAGGACTTACTCATTTTTTATTTTTTATTTTTGCATTCTTAGAATTTAGCATAAAAACAGCAGCTAATAGAACTCATTTGTTTTAAAAAGGTAAGATACAAGAATGCTAAAGAAAAATGCAAAGTCTGCACAAAGAAAAATTGAAAATTATCTCACAATATTAACTGATCACGTTATATTGATCGTTATGAATTTAGGATTTTTTTGTGAATAAGTGTCTGTTCTGAAGCAGTGCAGGAAAAAATGTCATGACCAAATATTGTAGTATCCTTTACACTGACATACTTAAGGCTTGAGGTCTTATGCAATATTACTTGCTGTTAATTAAATTAGAGTATAAGGAAGAAATAAATTTAAAAATTTCACAGAAAATTTTCTACGGAATAGAAAGATTCAGATAAATATCATCTAATTTTTTAAAAAATAATATTAATAAAGTAATGATAAGCGTTTTTACATCAAGTAATAGAAAAGCTCTCATTTAATCTCTGAAATATATTTAAAACTCATAAATAAAAAGTATTTAAGCATATTTCTGACCTAGTCTCATCTGATTGCTTGACTTGCTACCGTAGTAAATTGGATATTGGTTAATTGCATAGTTTATCAATCTGCAAACTGCATTGAAGTCCAGATGCTCTTTGGAATGTAATCATTCTAGATAAATACTGTTGCAGTTTTCATTTCAATTTTTGATCACGTCACAGTAATACAATATTTTCTCATTACATTTCACTATAGATCATAGCCTGACATTATTTTCTAAACTTGCTTACCAAATGCTTCTTTCATGAAATTTTCTCAGCAAAATGTATATCTAGTTAAAGTGGGACTTTTAAACTAGATGGCATTCCTCCTCATCAGTTCTTTTTAAGCCATTAAAATAAATCTAGGTCAATGGGGTTGAAAAATAATTAAACAAACAACTTGCAGAATAGTATTCTATAAAATTGACCTTTAAATGTTCTTTTATCAAAGAAAAATTATTTATCTATTAAATATATACTTCTATTTTTTTCTTTCCATAAGGATAGTACAGATGATTTTTTTCAGCAGTAGAAAACATGATGTATTTCTTGAAAAATATGGAGTGTCACCTTGTAAATATAGGTAGCCAGTCAAAAAATTTTTAAATGCCATTTAAAAAATAGCAATATGTTAAATACTATGTACCTGAGTTTCAAATGGTGTTGCCACTAAAGGTACCTTTTGCCATTATAACAATTGAAAATACTCACATTAACAAATACATTTTTAAAGTAAAAAAAACCTATTCAATTCTCAATAGTTATCAAAAATTATAAAAAATTTACATAAAATTGGGCCGGGCGTGGTGGCTCACGCCTGTAATCCCAGCACTTTGGGAGGCCAAGACGGGTGGATCACAAGTTCAGCAGATTGAGACCATCCTGGCTAACACTGTGAAACCCCATCTCTACTAAAAATATTAAAAAATTAGCCGGGCGTGGTGGTGGGTGCCTGTAGTCCCAGTACTCGGGAGGCTGAGACAGGAGAATGGCGTGAATCCTGGAGGCGGAGCTTGCAGTGAGTCGAGATTGTGCCATTGCACTCCAGGCTGGGCGACAGAGCAAGATTCTGTCTCAAAACAAAACAAAACAAAACAAACAAAAAAACCAATTTTATATAAAATTAACAACTATAAGAAATTGCATTTTATTTTTGAAGAACACATTAAATCAGGTATTACAAAGTATAAAATTGCCAAGTTAGAAATATAAAATATTTGGAAGGCAAAAACAATGTTAAAATATGTATTTTTGGTCCAAAGGTATATACATTTGGCCCTTAGTTGGCTTTCATTTTCCCACTCCTATTTTCTCATGGTATCTTATTTTTGCTCAGGCATGCTCCCCTGACTATGCTGCTCATTTGCTTGAAGGAATGTTAATTTTCCTTCAAATCTAAAAGTCCATCCAGATTCACTTAGATCACTCAACACGTCTAATTATCAATCCCACAGTTAGTTAGCAATAGTCTAGTCCAGTCCAAGCTGAATTTAAATATTTTACTTAGAATGCTGGGACAAAGATACTCTCCCTTTCTCTGGACAGCAAAGAAGAGAATGTGATCCCTGGAACTCCTGCATCCATTTTGCTACCATGAGAAAAGCCATTCGGAGCAAAAGGTGACACATACAAGAGAGAATGCCTTAGAGAATTAGTAGAAATCTGATAAAACCCTAGTTGAAATCTACCCTGCCTCTGAACTTATTTTGTTATTTGAACGAATAACTTTCCTGTATTAGTTTGCTAAGGTTGCTGTAACAAAGCACCACAAACTGAGTTGCTTATAGAACATGTATTGCTTCATGGTTCTGGAGGCTAGAAGTTTGAGATCAAGGTGCCAGCAAGGCTATTTTCTTCTGAAGTCTGTGAGAAAGAATCTGTTCCATGCCTCTCCTGTGGCTTCTAGTGATTTTCTGGCAATCTTTGGTGTTCTTAGGCTTGAAGAAGCATTATCTCAATCTATGCCTTCTTCTTCACTTGGGATTATCCTTGCATGTGTGTCTCGGTGTCCACATTTCCCCCTTTCATAAGGACACCAGTCATATTGAATAAGGGGCCCACCTTACTCTAGTATAACCTCATCTACATTTAAATAATTATAATTGCAGTGGCTGTTCTGTAGCTTCTAGTGATTTTCTGGCAATCTTTGGTGTTATTAGGCTTATATAAGCCTGGATTCTCTCTGCCATGAAAAATTACCACAATGACGAGTTGATGGGTGCTGACGAGTTAATGGGTGCAGCACACCAACATGGCACAAGTATACATATGTAACAAACCTGCACGTTGTGCACATGTACCCTAGAACTTAAAGTATAATGAAAAAAAAAAAAAGAAAAGTTATCACAAATTGATGCGCTGATTTGAAGAATCCATTCCATGTTTTTCTCCTAGCTTCCAGTTGCCCCTCGCAATCCTTGTGTTCCTTGGTTTGTGGCTGCCCTCCAATCTCTGCCTTCACCTTCACAGGCCCTTTCCCTCTGTGTGACTCTGTGTTGTCTCTCCTTCTCTTATTATTTTAACAAGCTATATTATTGATTTATCATTGGATTTAGGGCCTACCCTAATTCAGGGTGATCTTATTTGGAGATCTTTACCTTACTTATGTAGACGAAGATCATTAATCCAAATAAGGTCACATTCTGAGTAAATGTGGTCACACATCCAACCCACTGCTGTCATCATATAAAGGTATGAGTTGGGGAAGCCACACTAAATATAGAAAACATTTTCTCACATGTATTGGCCAGAAATATTCATGTGTCTCTAGATACAAGGTGACTGAGAAATGGACCCTTCTAATGGTTGCAAATAACCACAAAATATATAATAAATATATAATATCTATATAATATAATATAATACAATATAATATATAATATCCTGAATTTTGAATTTGGGATATTATATAATATATAATATCCTAAATTTTGAATTTGGGCTTGCAAAATCTAAAGTATTCTCCAGTTCTTTATGGAAAAGTTTGCTAACGCCTGCTGTAAAAGATTTCCAGTTCAAAAGTGCCCTCTTCTGTCAATATATCAAAACATATTCTCTTTAACAAAAATGTTGTTGGGGTGGGGGTGTGTCATGTAGAGTGGAATTGTGCATTAATTTCCTAGGGTTGTAGTAACAAAGTCCACAAAATTAATGCAGTAACAAAGTGCCTTATTAATTCCCTTAGGTTGCAGTAACTCTAGGAATTTACCACAAATTTAATGACTTAAAGCAACAGAAATTTATAAAGTCACAGTTCTGGAATCTAGAAGTCTCAAATCAAGCTGGCACAGGGCCATGTTGCCTCTGAAGGCTCTCCGAAAGAATAGACTTTCGCCTCTCTCTTGCTTCTGATTGCTCTTGGCTATCAGTGTTCCTTGGCTTGTAGCTGCATTCCTCCAATCTCTGCCTCTGGCATTACATGGCCTTCTTCCCTGCATCTCCCTGTATCTTTAACTCTTCTTACAAACACCAGTCCTGAAGTTAGGGCCCACTCAAAATGCTATATGATTCTATCTCAATATCCTTAACTAATTACATCTGAAAAAAACTCTCTTTTCAAATAGGGGCCCCTTCTTATGTTGAACAAATAAAGTCCTCATTCAAATAAGGGGACATGAATTCAGTCTTTGGTTACTATTCAACACACTACAGTTTGGATGCCATAAATGTGTGTGTGTGTGTGTGTGTGTGTGTGTTTAATAAGACAACAAAAATATCCTCCTTACATCTTCTCTTAACCATATCACCAAAGGATAACTCTCTCTCCTATTTACCCTCTTCTGCCCTTAAAAGCCTTGTTTTCTTTTTCATTTTTCACGAGGCTGTTTTCTTAAATTATGTAATTACTTTTAAGACTTTCCTTGTATCTACTATTGGGACATATTGGGTCATGTTTTCATTGTGTTTTTACTGTGAAAACCTTTTTTTTTTTCTTCTGAGAATGAGATTTTATTTCTGTCTTATTTTTCTTCCACACAGTTTCTCATACCCACTTGACTCTCTGGACTTACTTGTGTTGCTGGAGCTTGAGGAATTATAATTCCTTTTCTAATCACAAGTAATTTTAAATTTAGACTTCAATTAATTACCATTCCTTTGGCTAGTTTCTCTAAGGTCTGACTTTTAAGTAGAAATTATGAAACTCCCTTTTCGATCATAAACTATAGTTTATTTTAAAGTTACTATATTTAGAGACTTTCTCAGGTGGACAACTAGAAACAATCTTATTTTTTTGGTTAAATCCTTTGTTAAATTATAGCCAGATGAGATAATATGTTACATAACAGTTCCCATTCATCATGCAGGAATTCTATTAATTAATTAATTAATTACATTTAATTAATGAATGGATGCAGAGAAAAGGTGACGAACAGATGTCTATGGGGTTGTGGATATAAAACAACATCTTCTGGTATAAAAACTGGGGAAAACTTATGCAGATACTTCTAAAACAAACCTATTTTCCTATTAGCTTAATCACAAAGTTTTGACTATGCTTTATTGTGGTAGTTAGTATATTTTATTATTACTACTAAAATTCAAAGTAGTTTAAGCAAACAATAACATGTTTAAAAAATTATAAACATTGACTGCCTTAATTGAAGAAAATCTAGAGTAAAGTCTTACTTCAGACATAACTGAATCCAGGTAAAATGGTGAAGTCAGACTTTTCATACCTTTCCTTAAATTTTAGAATTCTCGTGATGTATGGTAGCAACATAGGAAGAAAATACTTGCCAACCAACGTCTGTGAAAACATATAAAAATAATTCCAATTGGCTTGTCTGGATTCATTTGCCCATTTTCAATCAATATCTTCATGCAAAAAGAGAAGGATCAACATGATTGACCAAGTCTAGATTATGTGTTTGCTACTTGGCTTGGAGAGATAATATTGGTATAGGGAGATGGCATTGGTCCTAACTAAAACTCTTTAACAAAGCAAAATTAATATGGAACTGAGGAGATAGTGGTTTCCCAAAGAAAGGAATGTCAAGGTGTTCTACTTCCCTCTACCCTTTAACTCCATACCCAAATATTAACATTGATTTTATATTGTTTGATGTTGTCACAAGTTAGCATGCATTACTTTTCAATAATAAAAATATAGAAATTATCATTTTGAAAATGTAGTTTTTGAAATTAGATGAAAAATTAAAATATAGTAATCATGCTTTCATTTCTTTTTTGACCATGTTCAGAAGTTCATTCACTGGCATAATGCATTCCATGATTACATTGTTCTCACCCTATCAATTCCTTGAAATGCAGCTCAGAGGAAGACTATCTGTTTTCTATGAATGAGGTGGCATATGGGCTGATGCATCATATCAAAGGATCTCAAAATTGAATCTTTCCAGGAACAGATTTATACAATCCTGCTGACTTTGTCTCTGCCATGCTCATCTTGTTTATTAAGACAGCCACTACTGTCTTCTTCTTGCATGAAGTCAATTAGAGAAGAATTAGCCAAGTTCATCATTGGCTACATCCATGTGCAGCCTTGAAAATTGAGAATTCCACTATTATCTCTTTTAAAACCATAGGTAGTTTGAGAATCAGGTAATCTCTAAGAGTTAGAAGAATAAAAGTGCAACTGCAATTATAATTTTATTTTGACTGAGATGTATGAAAGTTGAGAGGAAACAAAGGCTAAGAGTTTAAATAGTTGGAAGGGAGAAAATGTCACAGTATGAAAAATACCTATCTAATATCAATATTTTTCACTTTACATTTTGATATGGTTTGGCTCTCTGTCCCCATGCAAATCTCATGTTGAGTTGTAAACCTCAATGTTGGAGGAAAGGCTTGGTGGGAAGTGATTGAATAATAGGCGTGGACTTCCTCCTTGCTGTTCTCATGATAGTGAGTGAGTTCTCACAAGATCTGGTTGTTTAAAAGTGTGTAGCACTTCCCCCTTTTCTCTTTCCCTACTGCTGGCCATGTGCATATATGCCTGCTTCCCCTTTGCCTTCTGCCATGATTGTAAGTTTCCTGAGGCCTTCCAGAAGCAGAAGCCTGTACAGTCTGCAGAATCATGGGCATAGTTAAATCTTTTTCCTCTATATACTACCCAGTCTCATGTGTGTCTTTATGACAGTGTGAGAATGGAAATATCAAAAATTGGTACCAGAGAATTGTGGGATTGCTATAAAGATACCTGAAAATGTGAAAATTACTTTGGAACTGGGTAACGGGCCAAGGTTGGAACAGTTTTGTCAGAGGCATTTGAACCAGAGTGACTCCATCTTGAACAGGCATTGGGTAAAATAAGACTAAGACCTGTTGGGCTTCATTCACAGTAAGTTAAAGCATTCTTAATCACAGGATGAGATAGGAATTTGGCACAACAGTCATAAAGATCTTGCTGATAAAACAGTTTGAAGTAAAGGAGCTGGCTAAAACAAACCAAAATCCAGATGGTGACAAGAGTTACCTCTGGTTATCCTCACTGTAACACTCCCAGCAGCACCATGACAGTTTACAAATGCCATGACAATATCAGGAAATTACCTTATATGGTCTGAAAAGGGGAGGTATGAATAATCTACCCCTTGTTTAGCATATAATCAAGAAAGAACCACACAAATGGGCAACCAGCAGTCCTCAGGGATGCTCTGCCCATGGAGTAGCCATTCTTTTATTCCTTTACTTTCTACAGATTCACCACAAATTCTTTCTTTTGTAAGGTCAAGGAACCCTCTCTTGGGGTCTGAATCAGGATCTTTTTCAGTAAGTTTGGAGAATTCAGATGAAGGCCAGAAGATGAGAAAAAGGTTGGAACTTCCTAGAGACTTGCTAAATTGTTGTGACCAAAATGCTAATAATGATATGAACAATGATGTCTAGGCTGACATGGTCTCAGATGGAGATGAGAAACTTATTGAGAACTAGAGTCAAGGTCACTCTTGCTATGCTTTAGCAAAGAGACTGGCTACAATGTGCCCATGCTCTGGAGATCTGTAGAACTTTAAACTTGAGAGTGACAATTTAGAGTATCTGGTGGAAGAAATTTCTAAACAGTAAAGCTCTCAAGATACAGCTTGGCTGCTTCTGACAGCATATGGTCACATGTGTGCACAAAAGATAATATGAAACCGGAACTTATTGCTTAAAAGGGAGGCAGAGCATAAAAGTTTAGAAAATTTGCAGCCTGATTATGTCGTAGAAAAGAAAAATCCATTTTCTGGGAAGGAATTCAAGCTGACTGCAGAAATTTGCATGAGTAAAGAGGAGCCAAATGATAATGGCCAAGACAATGCTTCCAAGGCATTTCAGAGACTTGGCAGAAGCCACTCCCATTATAGGCCTGGAGGTCTAGGATGAAAGAATGGTTTTGTGGGCTGGGCCCAGGGCCCTGCTGCCCTGAGCAACCTTGTGATGCTGCTCCCTGCGTCCCAGCTGCTCTAGCTCCAACCATGGCTAAAAGAGCCCTAGATAAGTCACAGGCCACTGCTCCAGGGGGTGAAAGCAGGAAGCCTGGTGGCTTTCATGTGGTTTTAAGCCTGCAAGTGCACAGAGGACAAGAATTGATGTTTGGAGCTTCCACCTAGGTTTCAGCCTGGATGTCCAGACAGAAGTCTGCTGCAGGGGCAGAGCCCTCATGGAGAACTTCTACTAAAGCAGTGCAGAGGGGAAATGGGGAGTTGGAGCCCCCACACAGAGTCCCTACTGGTGCACTGCCTAGTGGAGCTGTAAGAAGAGGTCCACCATCCTCTAGACCCCAGATTAGTAGGTCCACTGACAGTTTTCAGTGAGTGCCTGAAAAAGTCACAGACAATCAATACCAACCCATGAAAGCAGCTGAGATGCTGTACCTTGCAGAGTCACAGGGGCTGAGCTACCCAAGGCCTTGGGAGCCCACTCCTTGTGTTATTGTGGCCTGGATATGAGACATGGAGTCAAAGGTTATTTTTCTGGAGCATTAAGATTTAATGACTGCTCTGCTAGGTTTCAGAATTGCATGGACCTGTAGCCCCTTTGTTTTGGCCAATTGTTTCCTCTTGAAATGGGAGCATGCATCCGTTGCCTATATCTCCATTGTATTTCAGAAGTAACTAAATTGTTTTTTATTTTAGAGGTTCATAGGTGGAAGGAGCTTGCCTTGTCTCAGATGTTGCTTTGGACTTGGACTTTTGAGTTAATGCTGGAATGAGTTAAGACTTTGGGAGAATGTTGGGAAAGCATGACTGTATTTTGAAATGTGAGAAGAAGATGAGATCTGGGGAGGGCCAGGGACAGAATGATATGGTTTGGCTCCGTATTCCCATGCAAATCTCCTGTTAAATAGTAATATTCAATGTTGGAAGAGAGGCCTGGTGGGAGGTAATTGGATCATAGGGGTGGACTTTCCCCTTGCTGTTTGACACACAATTAAACCTATTTTCTTTATAAATTATACACTCTCAGATATGTCTTTATAGCAGTGTGAGAATGGGCTAATACACATTTGTTGCTCAGAGTGAAGCAAAGTAATTTCTCTGGTGCAGGGGCCATATTTACTCATATGACTAAATGAGTAAGATATATGTGTGATTGCAAACATTTAAAGCAGTGATGAACTTATTGATCCATTAGTTATCCAAGAGGCATAATTGAAGCAACACATATATTTGTAACTTTTAACCTACTCTTTTCAAATTTTTATCTTGAGCATTTCCCAATACCCTTAACATGCTTGTCAAAATATCTTTAATTGTTAAATTTTTGCTGAATGGTATTACCATTATTGACTTAACCAGCTTCATATTTTATGAATGTTTTCAGGTTTCACAAATACTCCCCAAAATCAAACCTTCTGCCTTACTTAGACGTATTTTCAAAAATTATATTTTAAGAAATATAAGGTTATTAACATTTTAAATTGTTGATGCATAATCCTGTTGCTCAAAAACTATAGCAACAATTTTTTTCCACCTTAAATATTAAATTACATACCAAAGCTATTCATCATTATTTAACAAATATTTTTAGTTTTTTATTTGTGTTCTGATTCAACTTACTTAATTATTTTCTCACCAGGACATAAATGTTTAATCTTTGTAAATAAATTAATTTCTTTGCACAGTATTTTCTTAAAGTACTTCCTTAGATACAAAATAATAAGGTTTATAATGTATATATCCATGTGTAAAAACATAAGCCAAAATAAAATGCCAAAATCTCAAATATAGTAAATTTCTTTTTGAGAATTAATTCATATTCTAACATTCTAAGAAGTTTATTATCTATCTAGCTGCTAGACATTTTCTTGTATTATATGAGAAATTTATTTGTAGTGTATACTGTTGTTTAGTTTTTATCTTGTTTTATTTTGCTATAAAATATTGATTAAATTTGAACAAGAATTGGGAATATTCATTTTTGACATGATTTGATATTAAAATAATAATCAATATCTATTATACATACTTAAATATAAACACTCCCCCAAATTATAAATCCAAACTGATCATTACCAAAATATCATATCAACATACCAACAAATAAACTAATAAACAAAATAAACTCCTTTTATTTGCTGGTATGGAAGAGGAGGACAAGAAGAAGATAGAAAAAAAAGAACCATTCCTGCTACTATCTTAAGGTAAGAAAAAACAGTTTGAGTAATAAAAACGTTTCAAAAGCCAAATTCCTCATTTTAGCAATATGTATAACAACATAAATGTTTTAGGTATTAGAAAACATCACACTGAATTATGTATTTATCTAAATAAAAGAAAAAATAAAAGAGAAGAAAAAAAGGAAAGAGAAAAGGAAAGAGAAAGAAAGAAATGAAGAGAGAAAGAAAAGATTAATTTAAAAAGCACGAACATGAATCAAAAAAGTTATTGTGGCCGGGCGCAATGGCTCAAGCCTGTAATCCCAGCACTTTGGGAGGCCGAGACGGGCGGATCACGAGGTCAGGAGATCGAGACCATCCTGGCTAACACAGTGAAACCCCGTCTCTACTAAAAAAATACAAAAAACTAGCTGGGCGAGGTGGCGGGCGCCTGTAGTCCCAGCTACTCGGGAGGCTGAGGCAGGAGAATGGCGTAAACCCGGGAGGCGGAGCTTGCAGTGAGCTGAGATCCGGCCACTGCACTCCAGCCTGGGCGACAGAGCAAGACTCCGTCTCAAATTTAAAAAAAAAAAAAAAAAAAAAGTTATTGTAAGTAAAAATGTCAGGTTTCAAGAATTGATTCATATTAATGTAAATATTTGTTTTACTATCCTACAATAAGGTCTTACATTATTCTAGTCCAGATGTTTGCATTGTATTAAATATTGTTGATATAGCTCATTTGGATTACATAAATAAATTATCTGTCATCACCAAAGCTGAAAATTAGTGCTAAATTTCTGTACTATTAAAGGACTACGAAGTGTTTCACTTTTCTAATCTTAGAAAATGTAGTTTGAACAAGAAAATTTGCTAATTACTAAGGCTAGAAAAATCAGTTACTTAGAAGTCCAATGCGCTATCCATTGCGTAACAGAGCCCTCAAGGATCTAGAGCTAGAAGTACCATATGACCCAGCCATCCCATTACTGGGTATATACCCGAAGGATTATAAATCATGCTGCTATAAAGACACATGCACACGTATGTTTACTGTGGCACTATTCACAATAGCAAAGACCTGGAATCAACCCAAATGTCCATCAGTGACAGACTGGATTAAGAAAATGTGGCACATATACACCATGGAATACTATGCAGCCATAAAAAAGGATGAGTTTGTGTCCTTTGTAGGGACATGGATGCAGCTGGAAACCATCATTCTCAGCAAACTATCGCAAGAACAGAAAACCAAACACCGCATGTTCTCACTCATAGGTGGGAACTGAACAATGAGATCACTTGGACTCAGGAGGGGGAACATCACACACTGGGGCCTATCACAGGGAGGGGAGAGGGGGCAGGGATTGCATTGGGAGTTATACCTGATGTAAATGACGAGTTGATGGGTGCTGACGAGTTGATGGGTGCAGCACACCACACCAACATGGCACAAGTATACATATGTAACAAACCTGCACGTTATGCACATGTACCCTAGAACTTAAAGTATAATAAAAAAAAGAAAAAAGAAAAAAGAAAAATCAGTTACTTAAAGTCTGAATGATGTATTAGTTTGCTAGGCTGCCATAACAAAATATCACAGACTGGGTGACTTAAACAACGAATATTTATTTTCTAGAGTATAGAAGTCCAAGACCAAGTTGTGAGCAGGGAGATTCTCCTCTGAGGCTTCTCTGTTTTGCTCGCAGATCGCTACCTTTTTCTTGTGTCCTCACGTGGCCTTTCCTCTGTGCACCCATATGCCTGGTGTCTCCTTGTGTGTCCAAATTTCCTCTTCTTATAAAGACTACTTTGCTGAACCTCATTTTAACTTAATCACTTTTCTAAATGCCCTATCTCCAAATGCAGTCACATTCTGAGTATGGGGGTTATGGCTTCAACATATGAATTTTGGAGGGACACAATTCAGCCTATCCCATATGGGAATCTCAATTCCTGTGGTCTATAGCTATATTATTTATGTTTGTTTTCACCTAATAATAAAAGTAAAATTCCATTTAAAGCATACTGTTTCTTTTTAACAAACTCTAACTTGTCTTTGTTTATTTATAACCTTTAAAATGTATTGTAAGTTATAGAGTATTCAAATAATCTAGAAGCGTACAACTCAGGAATATGTGTCATTAAAATGTTGCTGCTTATCTTTCAGAGGTTTATATCAGATAGCACTTTTGTAATAAACAAAATTAAGATCATACGCCATGTAGTGCTTTAAAATATAAACAGTTTTTATCACTTAACATTACATTGGGTACATTTTATACAAAAGCTCATACAATAGCAAAACATGATTTATAAATATATATATCACCTATATTTCATAGCTTATTTTATCTTTTCTCCTTTTTATTGATGATAGGAATTTTTAAATGTATATTTTTCAGTAAAACTATGATAAACAAATTTCTATATAAAATTTTTATGTGCCTATAATTTCAAGTTAATAAATTCTGAGAAAGCGGGCATCCACCTAGAATTTTAATCACATTGCCAACTTTAAAAGCAGGAGCGCAGTGTAGTGGAATGAACATGGGTTTTGCAGGTGACGACAACTTGGTTTACTAAGCTCTCCTTCTTACCTATGCGATGTTTTACAAGATTCTTAGGCTTCAGTGTCCCCATCTGTAAATTGGGGAATATTTTATTCTCCATTTTAGGGAGGAAGATTAGGATTAATGTGAGAGCAAGAAACAACACACACAATAAGAATTTAATAAACACAGCTAGTATATAGTTCACTATAAAAGCACAAGAAAATTACACACTCAAAATAGCCCCATCAGGTACTAATGTGCCTTCCTAACTCCTGATTAGATCTGTTTAGTGCCTGACATTTCTGTATTTGCTTCAGCACAACAGAGCACACACTTGAATTCTTCCCTGTACCCCATCAGTGATCCATGAGCTGGTATTTGTTTATGCTAATGTCTCCACACTTTTTGTTCTAATTTACCATGTTGTCATAAAATTTCCGGAGAGAACTGTATCAGATGCTCACACCTTTTCCACTCTTTTCTAAAACCTGTGTGTATCTCATTACCCTTCTCTCTACCCAACTTAGACCCACATTCCCCTCATGTATCAGTTTTTTACTAGCTGACCTTGTTGGAAGAACATATGCCATTTTGTACTTACTCTCTGAAACGAGCTTCACTCTCAATCTTCCTTTACTAATAGTCTTCACCCTCCTTGTTATTATTAACTACAGGAAATTCTCCATTCCTTTCCATATTCAGTTGTCTTTCCTTCAATATCAACCAAGCTGTTCAGTCAATAGGCAGCAGTGACCTCTGGAAATTAGTTCTGACAATATCAGGCCAGTAAATGGCCCCTCTGCACACCAGCAACAAAAACAATTGCCATAAATGTATACATATTAACAAACCTGCACATTGTGCACATGTGCCCTAGAACATAAAGTATAATAATAATTAAAAAAAGAGTGATCTAAAGGGAAGAGAAATATCTCAAAATGAACTTCCCTTTCCTTATAGATTGTCTCAGAATGTTCAGATCATTATGGGTTCAGAAACTCAATGGATTTTAAATAACTCGAGAGCAAAATAAATAGAGGCAAATTGTGTCTTTTAACAAACATGTTAATTTGGCTAAGATGGATCTACTTTCCTCAATATCCCTTCTGGATTAGAGATGGCCAACAGAGTCACTTGCATGAGTTGTAAAGGGTAGAAGTGAAGTGACAGACATTACTTTGGGAAGGTTAATTTCAGTGAGACTATGTAAAGTGTCTTGTGAATTCCAGCTCGCGCTAGCTCACCCCACTTCATGTTCAACTCTTATTCCCAACTTCTGGCTCTGTGGACCAGCAACAATTCCAAGCTTACCACCAGATATAGAGGCTACAGCCTTCCACGGAATTCCCCATCAGTTCTCCTCCATGGTTACACACAGCAGCTGGACCCTCATGGCTTACCAGACGTTTCTGCAAGTTGTGTCTTTTCCACCGCAGCACTGTTTAGGAAGATGGGTCAGAACTTTTCCCTGATTCTCCAATTGCCTTTGTGACCCCGACTTCCTAGACTCCTCTCTCAACTATGTTGTGTCTAGTCTCTGTCGTAAGTTCTTACTCTATAATTTTTATAAGAGTTCTGTTTCCCCGATCAAATACAAATACAGACATTTTCTATTTTTCTTTATTTACCATTTACAACTAGCTACTATTCGTTTGTTTTATTCACGATTCCAAAGATTACAGCCTCTTATAATTAATCACTATGGACACATACAAAGGGGATGCTATTGGTAGTAGAATAGTAAGCATTAGGTTGTTAATCTTGATTTTTTAAGAGTAGTGCCTATACAGTATAGCCAGTTTATATTAAGAAAACAGTCAGGCCTCATATACTTGTGCAAGATACTTAAGAAATAACTGGAAACATCATCAAACATTTTGAGTATTTCAAATATTTCACATTAAAATAATAAATTGAGTAGAGAGGTGAAGAGTATGACTTTGGAATCAAATATACCTGATTTAAATCTCATCTTCATTTACTATTTAGGTAATTTGTCTATTTATTTAATTGCATAATATGTCAATTACCTCACATGTAAAATGTACTTCATGGAGTTAGATTTCTGTAATCCATTTATCAAAATCCCTGGCCTATACTAAGCACTTTTATTATAAAGTGACTATCATTAACTAACATTCTATATTAATCATGTCACATTCATCTTCTTTAATGAACAGTACTCCATGTGGCCATTTTTATAATCTTTATTTTCCATACAGGAAGATTGATGTTTAGGGCCTCTTCCATACAGACTGAATATCTGTACTAATTCATAAATATGTATTTTAGAAAAAGCCTCTCTTGTACCTATAGAGTAAAAATCAAGAAATAAATAATAATTTTTACTCACTAGACTAACCAAGGAGTGTAGAGACATGAATAAACCAAAGAGGGAGGTGATCCAAAAATTATATCTACCTAATGTTCAAGCATGAATCACCTGCAGCTTCCTTCAGCAGATTTGCTTCCTGATTCAAAACAGTGAAATTGTTTTATACCATGTCAGTCAACATAACTAGTGCACAACCCTCAGTTACTTCTGAAAACGTTAGAAAACAGAAGGAAGCTGAACTCAAATTCAAAACTGTACAACAATAATCCTCAATGCACATAATTTTCCTAAAGACAACCAGAAATTAATAGACTTTAGAAAACACACTGGCTTCTGTGGAATAAGTATAGCCACAAGAAATTATCATGAGTTTCTAGTTCCAAACTAATCTTTGTACACGTTTTAAGACCCATTAGGACTAGTTAAAAAACAAGTTTGCTTGTTGTTTTAAATACTATTTTTGGACAAATCAAAATTGACAAATTAGAATTACATACGTTTGCCGGTCGCAGTGGCTCAAGACTGTAATCCCAGCACTTTGGGAGGCCGAGACAGGTGGATCACAAGGTCAGGAGATCGAGGCCATCCTGGCGAACATGGCGAAACCCTGTCTCTACTAAAAAATACAAAAAACTAGCCGGGCAAGGTGGCGGGCGCCTGTAGTCCCAGCTGCTCAGGAGGCTGAGGCAGGAGAATGGCGTAAACTGGTGAGCTGAGATCGGGCCCCTGCACTCCAGCCTGGGCGACAGAGCGAGACTCTGTCTCAAAAAAAAAAAAAAAAAAAGAATTGCATACGTTTATGCCATTATATTTTGCAATTGCATACGTTTATGCAATTATTACAATGTAATAATATAATATATGCAAACAATGTCTAATGATTAGATCAAGGTAATTAGCATATCAATCAAATTGCTTACCTACTATATTTTTGTGACAAAACATTTGAAATTTATTCTTTTAAATATTTTGAAATGTACAATATATTTTTATTAACTATAGTCACCCTGCTGTGCAATAGATCCCAAAACACATTCTTCTTCTCTGAAACTTTGTACCTTTGAATGACAATGCCCCATTTCCTCCATCCCCATTAACCCAGCCTCTGGTAACCATCATCCTACTCTCTACATCTATTAGTTAGACTTTTTTAGATTCCACATATGAGATAATGTGGTATTTACAGCTTAGTTTTGTCATCTGTAAAATGAGAACTGTAAATCCTAACTTACTGGAATATTGTAAATATTAAAATGAAATAATATAAAGAAATAGAGTTTCATGATATATGGGCAAAAGATGTAAATAGATACTTCACCAAATAAAATAGATGCGAAAAGCCATGAAAATATGCTTACTATCATTATTCATTGGAGAAATTTAGCTTAAAATTATTATGAGTCACCCCTACACACCTATCATAATGGCTACAAACCAAACGAAATAGTTCAAGTGAAACAAATATGCTGATACCACGTACTGGTGAGCATGTAGGGCAACCAGAACCCTTATACAGCAGGACTTGGATAATATTACACAGTTGTTTTGGAGAAAGTTTGTATAAAATTTAAATATACACTTATCCTATGACCTAGCAACCTCACTTCCAGGTATTTATTCAAGGGAAATTAAAAAATATGTTCACACAATAATTTGCATGCTTTTATTTATAGCAGATTTGCTCATAATCATCTAAAGGGAAAGTATCCAGATGTTCTTCAACTGGTAAATGTGTAAAGAAACTGTCATAAATTCATACAATGATATGTTCTCCAGCAATACAAGAAAACAGACTATTGATGCACACAACAGCATGAACAAAGCTCAACTGTGTTATGCTAAGTGAAATAAAACAAATTCAAGGCAAAACTGGGTACAAAACAAATCAATGTTTGGTAAAGACCGGGGTCCTAAGGAGAACTTGACTATTTATAGGCATAAAGAATATTTTAGGAGATGATGATGGAACTCTTCTAAATGTTGATTTACTTATAGTAACAGTACTGTGTGATTGTATCAACAAAGAATTGCACACTGAAAAGAATAGTTTTTACTTTGTGTAAATAATACCACAATAAAAAGACAATCTCAGGTTTGTTCAGTCTTTTATAATTTACAATGCACATTTCATACATCATCAGTTTGATCTTCACACAATTTAATTGGTAGATACTATTCTTTTATTTCATAAGTAAAAAATAAACTTTGAATAAAAACAATCAGGATTGATGCCAAGTTTCATGATTCCTGACCAAGTATTCGCTCTGTCAGACATTAAGATGCCCATATTTGTTTGTGTGAATATAAGTTGCCTGATACTCCATGATAGTTTTCTGATTAAATAGTTTTGCAATGAACAACAACCCAATATGTGATACTTTTCATGTTTTCATTTGTTTCTTATTCTTAGAAAAGGCTGAAAATTTTCCTAGATAATTGACTACCCATTGAAGTTTTATATTTTATATCTTTATTCTATTGCTATTCTGACCTTGAAAAAATTAATGCCTAGAAGATGTATCAACAACCCCTCTGCAGAACAACTGCAAGGGAGCTGCTTTTGGAGAATTTAAGAATAGGTTAGTTTTGTTTCTAGCTATAAACTTTCTCACCAAGGACAATAAATTAGACAAGCTAGGAGGTCAGCTTTGAAGGTACTCAAAGCAGACATTTGGCACCAGACAGATTACTTTTCTTTAGTAAGACTGGTAGTTATCCTGTCTCTTTTCCCCCACAGAGAAAGAAAGCCACACAAAGGAATTCTAACCTCATGCAACAAGAAAAATAACACCTCACCCTCAGTGTAAAGGTACTCCCTGAAGAACAATAGCACATCTCTTTTCCCCTAAAAGTTAACCAGCAGCTGGAATGGAGAGTTTCAAACTGGTTTGCCAAAGAGTCCTTTCCCCAATCCCCACCCAAACTACAGAACATTCACATCTTCCATATTGCTCAAGAAATTTAGGCTGATTTTAACTGGGAATTATATGGACATCCCTGCAAGAACTGAAATAGAATTGGCTTGTCCCTTGTAAATGAGGAATCAAATTTACTAAAGGATTAGTGGAGAACAGATAAAAAGAACCATAGAGTCTGTAAATTTTTGTAAAACTAGGATATAGGAGGAAATGCAGTAACAGAAAAAAAAATGGATTTAGAGTCATTTCCATGTTTCTTACTTATGACTGGTAGCTTTAAGCTAGGCCTGTGGCTTTTGTTTGATTGTTAGAAAGAATTCTTGGATCACGAGACCAAAAATTAGCTAAAATAGTTTAGAAGAAATGTTGCATTTAGCATAATAATAATGCTGGATGTCTTGTGGAGTCCCAGATAGGAAAAACAGCAGGATAGCAGAAAAGATAAAAGGAAGAGCTCAAGTTCCAAGAAGACACTGCCCCATTAAAAATCTAACTAGTTTCAAATGCCTCTATCTACACCAATAAATTATAGTCAGAAGGATGAGCAAATATATTGATCAATACTGAACAAATAAACTACGTAGAGATGGGAATAATTTCTAATATGGTGTCTACATCCTCCACTCTGTAGATAGGGATACGAAAAATTTCTGGTTAAGGTGTGATGGGTGAACATTCCAGCTACTCTCTAGTCCACTGTTTCTCAAAGTGTGGTGCCAAAACACCAAGTCATCAGAGATGTATTATAAAATGTGGATTCCTGGGCTCTTTCTCAGATTTTTCAGATTGGAATAAAAAAATGGCATTATCTCAAATTTCCTAGGACATTCATATGCACACTAAACACTGAGACTCAGCACTTCATGCCTTTTTTTCTAATGAATTGAATGTAACAGCTTCAATGCTTTCCCAGGTTCTTTTCCTTCTTGGAAAAGAATTCTTCTTTGTAAGTGTTAGCTCTGGAATCTATAATCTGGCTCTATAAAACTCTCTGGGTACTGGTCAAATGTAGAGTTTGCCAGGATACAATGTTTCCCAATTTTGTTTACTAATGTGTCTCCAGCAGTTAGAGTAGAGGCAGGCTCGTAGTAACCACTCAAACCTTAGCTGTACCTGTTATATTGTTAAATGGTTTTATGTATACTATTGTGATGGATAATTTCATATGCCAAATTGGGTGGACCCCCGGATGTCTAGATTAAACACTTTTTCTGGGTGTGTCTGTGAGTAATATTAGCATTAGAGGTGGGGACCCTTTTCAACATGGGTTAACATCATCTGATCCATTGAGGGCCTGAATAGGAAAAAATCCCAAAGAAGGATGAATTCACCTCATTTTTTTTGCCCCATTGCTTGACCTGGGACCTCTAATTTCCTATTCCGCCTCAGTATTGGGATTTCCATCATTAAATTCCCTGATTCTCAAGTCTGCAGACTCACACTAAATTATGACCCTGCTTTTCTGGATCTCCACTTGCAGATGGAAGATTGGACTTCTCAGTTCTCAGCATCTTTAATGATGTAAGCTGGTTCTTAATAATAAATCTCTCTCTCTTTCTCTGTCTCTGTTTGTCTGTCTGTCTTTCTCCCCCTGTGTCTTTCTTTCTCCATTTCTCCGTATCTCTTGACCCTCCATATTTGCAGTTTCCACATCCACAGATTGAATCAACTGTAGGTTAAAAAATACAATAGTCCAGGAATGCAGAACCCACAGATATGGAGAGACAAGTTTTCATACCAGCAGGTTCCTTTGGGCTGAATGGGAGACTTGAACATCCACAGATTTTGGTATCTGCAGGACTCCCAGATGATACTGAAGGATGACTGTGTGTGTGTGTGTGTGTGTGTGTGTGTGCGCGTGTGTATGATATCAGTTATATGATAGATATATGATATATGAGATACATTAGTCAGGGTTCTTCAAAGACATAGAACAAATGGTGTGTGTGTGTGTGTGTGTGTGTGTGTGTGTGTGCGTGAATATATATTCAATTATTATTTAGTAGGAAAATAAAACTAGGTATAAAATAACAATTACATTTTTGTCTAATAACAGACTCATTGTGATACCAGATCATGAGCTGGAGTAGTACGTTGTCACCCCACAATCATCTTTTTGTTCTCTTTATGTACTCTTCTCCTTAACTGTCAGCCCTTAAAATAAGCCATGCCACCAAATTTCAGCCCAGATTCATGTGTTGTTTTTTTTTTTCCCCACTTGAAAACATTTTTCCTCAAGGAATTATTTTATTTTTAGCTTGTAAGTCCCAGTAACTTAAATACATTTGTTCAGTGAAATAATATTTGTCTAAGTTTACCTTCTTTAGTCAGGCAAAAAATAATAGCAAATCTCTGTGGGTATCAGAACAGAACATTGAAAAGACAGCTACTACTTTAATACATAGATGAGAAACTGAGGATCTTGGTTTTATATCACCCAAACTCTACTGTTTTCTTTCTTGTTTAAATGTTAAATGCATGTTGTATTATTCCATTTTCACACTGCTATAAAGAACTGCTCAAGGCTGGGTAACTTATAAAGAAAATAGGTTTAGTTGACTCACAGTTCAACATGGCTGAGGAGGCCACAGAAAACTGACACTTATGGCAGAAGGAGAAGCAGGAGTGTCTTACATGGTGGCAGATGAAAGACAGCATGTGTAGGAGGAACTGTCAAGCACTTATAAAACCATCAGATCTCATGAAAATTCATGCACTCTCAGGAGAATAGCATGGGAGAAACCACCCCCATGATCCAATCACCTCTGACCAGGTCCTGCCCTCAAAACATGGGTATTATGAGGATTACAATTCAAAATGAGATTTATGTGGGGACACAGAGTCAACCCACATCATTTCTCCCCTACTCCCTCCCAAAGCTCATGTCCTTTTTGCGTTTCAAAACCAATCATGCCTTCCAGACAGTCCCCCAAAGTCTTAACTCATTTCAGCATTAACTAATACAGTCCAAAGTCTCATCTAAGATAAGGTAAATCCCTTCTGCCTATGAGCCTGTAAAATCAAAAGCAAGTTAGTTACTTCCAAGATAAAATGGGGGTACAGGCATTGGATAAATACTCCCATTCCAAATGGGAGACATTGGCCACAACGAAGGGGCTACAGGCCCATGCAAATCTGAAACACAGCATGACAGTCATTAAATCTTAAAGCTCTGAAATGATCTCCTTTGATCGCATGTCTCACATTCAGGGCACACATGCAAGAGGTGGGCTCCCACAGCCTTGGGCAGTTCCACCCCTGTGGCTTTGCAGGGTACAACCCCCTGGCTGCTTTAATGGCCTGATGTTGAGTGTCTATGGCTTTTTCAGGCACAAGGTACAAGCTGTCAGTGGATTTACCATTTGGGGATTTAAAGGACGATGGCCCTGTTCTCACAGCTCCACTAGGCAGTGGCCCAATAGGACTCTGTGTAGGGGCTTCAATCCCACATTTCCCTCCTACATTGCCCTAGCAGATTCTCAATGAGGGCTCCACCCCTAAAGCAGACTTCTGCCTGGGCATCCAAGTGTTCCCATACATCTGTTGAAATCTAGGAGGAGGTTCCCAAACCTCAATTTTTGAATTCTGTGCACCTAGAGGCTCAACATCAGGTGGAAGCTGCCAAGCTTGAGATTTGCACCCTCTGAAGCAATGGTCCAAGCTCTACCTTGGCCCCTTTTAGCCATGGCTGGAGCTGGAGCAGATGGGATTCAGGATACCAAATCCTGAGGCTACGCAAAGCAGTTGGCCCTGGGATCAGCCCAAAAAACCATTTTTTTCTTCCTAGGCCTCAGGGCCTGTGCTGGGAGGGGTTGCTGTGAAGGTCTCTGACATGCCATCGAGTCATTTGCACCATGGTCTTAACTATTAACATTTGGCTCCTCATTACTTATGCAAATTTCTGCTGCCCTCTTGAATTTCTCTCCAGAAAATGCATTTTTCTCCTCTACTTCATGGTCAGGCTGCAAATATTCCAAACTTTTATGCTCTGCTTCCTCGTGAAAGCTTTGCTGCTTAGAAATTTCTTCTGCCAAATATCCTAAATCAAATATCGAAAGTTAGAAGTTTCACAAATATCTAGGGCAGGGGCAAAGTGCCACCAGTCTCTTTGCTAAAGCTTGGCAAGAATGATCTTTACTTCAGTTCCCAATAAATTCCTCATTTCCATCTGAGACCACCTTAGCCTGGATTTCATTGTTCACATCACTATCAGAATTTTGGTCAAAATCATTAAACAAGTCTCTAGAAAGCTCCAAAGTTTCCCACCTCTTTCTGTCTTTTTCTGAGCCCTCCAAGCTGTTACAATCCCTGTATGTTACCCAGTTCCAAAGTCGCCTCCACATTTTCAAGTATCTTTAGAGCAGTATCCCAGTCTCCAGGGTACCAATTTCACTGTATGAGCATGTTTTAATACTGCTATAAATAACTACCCAAGACTGAGTAATCTATATAGAAAAAAAGGTTTAACTGACTCAGTTCCACATGGCTGAGGATGCCTCAGGAAACTTAAAATCGTGACGGAATGAGAAGCAGACATGTCTTACATGGCAGCACATGAGAGAGAAGATGTGTAAGAGGAACTGTCAAACACATATAAAGCCATAAGATCTCATGAGAACTCACTCACTATCAGAACAGCATGGGGTAAACACCCCCATGGTCCAATCGCCACCCACCATGTCCCATCCCTGACACATTGTGGGGATTACAATTTGAGACAGAGATTTGTATGGGGACACAGAGCCAAATCATATCACATGTTTCAATATTAAGTTGCACATGATCAATAAAACTAGTGAAATGATGCAGTAATTATGTAGAAAAATATAACTAGTCCCACCCATCACTTATGTACCTTAAAAAAACCTTATAGTATAGCTGACATATGTATTCACATGTAAAAGGTTTTTTTTGTTTTTTATTTTAATGAGATAGTATTATACACATTTAATTGCAACCTGTTTTCCTCAACAGTATTTATGGATTTCTCTCCTGGCTATTAGATTATCCAGTGCAATTTTATCTCAATCTTTTTTAATTTTTTAGAATTTAGATTCAAATCAATTTATTTTACTTTTTCTGTAAATATTCGGTTTGTCTCCAGTGCTTTGCCAAGATAAACCATACCATGATGAAATTTTCTATAAATCATATTTTCAAAATGTGCATCAAAATGCATATACTTTTTACTTTTAATGAACTTTTCTAAATTAGCTTTTTAAATAAAAGTTTTTGTTCTCATTAGCAATGAGTTCCTATTTTATATGTTCACTCATAAGATCTTCCTTTACTATTTTTTTCAAATTTTATAAGGCAACATCTCATTGTAGATTTTATTATACATTTTCTAATGACTGATGAGATTGAACAATTTTCATAAGTTCATTAGCCATTGCTGCAACTAAATTTCAAGGAATCTGGAACACTTAAATTATTTCTTCAGGAAACTGTTCAGAAACACTTCTGTCACTTGAAAAATACAAATACATTACTTGGTATCAAGTATACAGATGCTAACATTATGAGAGAATAGAACCATAGGAAATGAATGGTCCTCTGTCTTTACCACCTACCATATGGAGTATATTGAGGCAGTAGTCAAGGTGTGAGCAGGTAGCACCATAAACAGACTATACTCAGCATCATTCTGGAAGGACTCTGCACGTTTGTGAGGAGTTGAACCGTGCTGTGATAGTATGGAGAAAGACGAATCTAAATAAGGTGAAAGGATAGCCATAGAGAAACTTTGTTCTAACTAGAAGCCAGGTCAGTAATGAATAAGAAAAAACCTGTGGGTGAAGTTCAAATGTTGTCTTCTAAGAATTGATTAAACAGCTAAGCCTTCACATGTAAGTTAAACGTACAAACACTTGCCAGCAAGTGACTTGTAGACTTTTGTCAATTCTGGCTATTCTTAGAAGGCCATGTTTTCTTCTGAGAAAACTGGAATAGTGCACTAAATAAAGCTCCTGGGCAGCATCTAAGTGGCCATGGCCATGCCAACTCAGAGAAGCACTAGCAATTTACTCAGGGAACTCCTTCAACTGCTTCCTCGCCATCCTGAGGAAGGTCAGGCTGTAGGTTTATGATGACAAAGACATAGACTAAATAGACAAAATTACTGAAGTGACTTCTGGATATCTCTCCCATCATTTGAAGGAATTCTGCAATCCAAATCTTGGACATCACCTATTCCTTTGCAAGCCTGATGGATTTGGAATTATCAAACATGACATCATCATTTCTGCGAATCTCAACTTCAGCAGCAATCCCATTGTAAGCCGTTGAACAAGCAACCACTTTTTCTCTTCAGCACCTCTCTTAACAGAGCTGTCACATTGCTGGAAGCCCTGAGAACAGTGGGCTGACTAATGCTGTCCCTTTTGCATGGAGATAGGTCAGTGCAGACCTGTCTGAGGTCTCCCTGAATGACCTGGTTCAATGCAGGCTAACCAGTCAAGAGCAAGACACTTGTTCCTGCAGAGAAGATCTAGTTCTTCATAGGAAAATCACAAAAAGAAATGGCTCTGTTGCCTTTAAGAGAAATCAAAGCCTGCTCAAGATACTCTTTTTTTTTTCTGTTCCAAGAGAGGTGTATGAATATACTGGACACATTTCAATCAAGTGGGCTCTTTTGACTAGTTTAATCCTAGCAAGATAAGCAAAGGAAAAAAAAAAAGACTACCAGAATAAACTGTCACTTCCAAATTTTCCCTCTTCAACATGAATAGTCTGTCATCCAGATGAGTCATTTTGTCACACTGAATTACCTCATAGAGCAGGCCAGTGCTCATAATTCAAAATATTATGTCTCTCCTTTAAAACCAATTGTGACATAAACCCATTTATGATATAAGTGGTTGCAAGTTCCCCAAGTGTTTATCCCTGAGTATAATGAGACTGAGTAAAAATGGCACAAGATGAAGGTGAAGAGACATGCCAGACATCGAGAGGGAAGAACCTTTTATAAAGATGTTGTCAGTGGGGCAAGACATTGATAAATCAGGTTGTGGGAATCAAATTATAAATTATAGCAGCCTCACTGGAAGAGCTTCAGCCTCCGAAATGATGGAGCAATATTGCATGGTTTTATCCCTTTGGTACCTCCATTTGAGTATCTTTAATGATATTTCATGTTTAATAATGCTATAACAGTATTTTTACTCACTGTTCCAGAAAAAGAATGCCAAGCTAACATACGTTGTGTGCACTCATGCAAAACAAATGTGTGATAAGGAGACTTAATTGTATATGTAGAGTTAATGTCAAAATGCTTTTATAAGTTAGGCTAGATATTATGATGCATGAAGTAGAAGATGATAATCTATGTGAAACTGATCATTTAATGTTAAATTTAGCAGATCAATATTACATGAATAGTATATTTTATGAAATAAATTTCAAGTAATTGTCTTGGGAAATTTAAAGAACAAGATGTTCCAGATATTTAACTTGTAATATTTTTCCATTTTTGATATGAATTGAAAAGTATGGCACTAATTTTTCAATTGGGTTACCCACTGTGGACTCTTCTACCAATCTGTGAGACTTTGACCACTTCATTTTTACACCTGTCTATATACATCCACTGAGTGACTACTGTGTGCCAGAATCTGTGCCGGTCAGTGAAGACACAAATGCAGAGGGTTCACCCCTGACTGCAAGATTTTTATATTCTAATAGAAGGCAGATATGCAAATAATAGCAAAAACATAAGACATGTGCAGTATTTGAAACATAAACAGATGCAATAACAGCAGGTGGAAAACAGCATATAAATTTACCTAAATAAAAAAGATCAACCTTCAAAGAGAAAGTAAATTAGATTTCTAGAAATATGGAAATTTACGACTCCAAATCTTGGGAGGGCATTCTAGGTGGACATGAGAAATATTTGTGAATTAGGGCAAAAACAAGTAACATAATTTCTCAAAACAAAGAATAAGTCATACAAAAAAGTGTAGAGATATAGGAGAAGTCATATCACGACAGAGCTTTTATGTTAATAATTATTTTCTAATAAGTTGAAAGAAATTTAAAAACATGAAGCACAGGAATTACAAGATCAGCTTTAGAAAATGTAGAGATTTTGGTTGTGCCAATCACACACTGGAAGGTGTTAGGGATCAGGTGGAATGAATGTCAGAAATTCCAGGATGAAAAATAGAGAAATTGTTAAGATTCATTTGCCAAGAGCCTGACTTAGGTCTATGAAATTTCTTGTAAATTGCCACAGCTATGTAGTTATGTTTGCAGAGTTGTTTATAGTATTCCTTATTATCATCTCATTATCTGTGAGGCTAGCAGTGAATATATTGTCTTTCATCCCTATTATCAACTATTTCTCTTTTGCTTTAGTCTTTCTAAAGTCGTATCAACTTTGTCCATCTTTTCATAAAACTTCTTTTGTTTTCATTTTTCTCTGTGCTTTTCTGTTCTTATTTTTGTTGTTTTCTGTTATTATCTTTGTTACTTTCTTTCCTCTGTTTGATTTAATTTTGGCTTATTTCTCTATTATTTTTCTAATTTTTTAATGTGGAAGCATGGTACTGTATTAACATATTTCTTCTTTACCAATACAAGCATTTTAGTGCTATAAATTTCCCTCTCAGCATTGTTCTAGCTGCATCTTACTAATTTTTCTTTTTTATTGAGTTCAAAGTATTTTCTAAATTATGTTAAAATTACCTCTTTGCCTCAAATATTATTTTGATATGCGTTGTTTACTGTTTCAGTGTTTAGACATTTTCTTCATATCCTTCTCCTAGTAATTTCTAATTTAATTTCATAAGGTCTGAAAATATACTTTGTACAGTTTTAAATCTTTTAAATTTGTTAAGGTCTAATTTGTAGCACAGGTTTGACAGATCTGGTTTAGTATTACAAGTACATTTAGGTGGGGTGTTCTATAAATGTCAGTTAGATCTAGTTAGTTTATGGTATTCTTAATGTTTCTAGAGCCTCACTTATTTTCTACCCACTAGTTCTATAATATTACTCAGAAGGAAGTATTGAAATTAATTATAATTGCGGACTTAACTATATCTTATTTCAGTCTTGTTAAATTTTGCTTCATGCATTTTCAAGCTCTGTTTTTAGGTGCATACATATTTAGAAGTTCTAAGTTTTCTTGGTGAATTATCCCTTTTATCAATATCTCTGTTTTCCCTGGTAATTATTTTTTGTTCAATATGAATATAGCCACTCTAGCTTTGTTTCATTATTGCATGAAAAAACTTTTTCTACACTCTTTTTCTTAATTCTACTTGAAGTGGACTTTGTGTAGACATCATAGAGTTGAATTATATTACATATTCTATCTGAAATTCTGTACTTTAATTAGTATGTTTAGATATTTACATTTAATGTAATTATTCATATGCTTATAATTACGTATAATAATATGCATATTTAATTTTTTCATATTCACCTTTAAAGACCATTCAGAATCAATATTTTACCATGTCATTTGGAATATAGAAATATTAACATTGTATAGGTCCCCTTGTTCTTTTATGCTACATACGTGTCTTATACGTTTTATCTACACACAGTAAAAACCTCATCTGGCAATGTTATAGTCTCTGATTTTAGTTGAAATCAGCATTGCCAGAATGCTATTTTTAACAATTCAAGAGAAGAACAGACAAATATTTACCTGGATATTTTCCAATTCTGTTGTTCTCTTTTATTCCTTAAGTCCCAAGTTTGTTTCAATTTATACCTCCAGTAAACCACTTCTCAGTTTTTCTTTAACTAAGTGCCTTAATTTCACCTTCATTCCTAAAGAAGATACAATAACTGAATATACAATTCAGGATTGTTTTACATCTTTAAAAAATATTACGCCACGTCCCTCTGAACTCAATAATTATGAGAATTTTATATTCTTTTAAATACTTGTTTATCTATAGGTTATTAATCATTTTTCTCTGACTACTTCCAATTTTTTTGTCTTTTGTTTTCACTGGTTTGTTATAATGTATCTGACTAGATTTCCTTCTTAGGGTTTGTTCAGTTTCTTGAATTTGTAAGTTTATATCTCGTGTCAATGTAAGACATTGCCAGCTGTCATTTCTTCCCATTTTTGTCATTTCTTCCAGAGAGGAATCTCTGTCCTCTCCTCTGGGACTTTGATAAAACAAATGTTTGAAATTTCATTGTTTTTCCCATGATCCCTCATCTTTGTTCATTGTTTCCTATTTTTTAAATCTCATTTTCAGATTGCATAAGTTTTACTGCTCTATCTGCAAATTTACCAAGTTGTAATTTTCTTCTCTGTTCTGATATTAAGTCCATCTAGTAAGGATTTATTTTGATGGTTTTTTTAATATCTACAATTTTCTTTTGGTTCTGTGTTATTTATCTTTTTTGAGGCTTTCTATTTCAACACATTTTTCAAGAGTATTTATCATTCCTAGTTAGAGCATTTCTGTAATAGTTGCTTTAATGTCCATTGGATATTTTCAATACCCATGTCATGTTGGTGTTGCTGATTATCTTCTTCCACAGGAGTCAAAATGTTCATGTTTTTAAAAAATATTTTATGAGTTTTTATTTTGTCCTGCATATTTTACATATTATGTTGTAAAATTCTAGGTTTTAAAACATCCTATGAAAATGTTATTATTTTTTGTTTTAGCAGGTCATTGAACTGATTAGGTAAAGCTACTAGTTTCATTCAGCTTCCTGAGTGTCCTGGTTCTAATATTACATCTATTTTCAAAACCTTGGTAGTAGTCTTCAAATTTGTTCAAGACATGTCCCATCTAATGGTTATTCTGGGACCTAGATGGTGGTCTATCTTTTAATTCATTTCTGAAAGTGTTTGGCATGCTGGTTAGAATCAGTCCTGCCGCATAGAGCTTGGAGGTGAGCTCTGGAGTTCACTAGATTAAGAAAATGTGGCACATATACACCATGGAATACTATGCAGCCATAAAAAAGGATGAGTTTGTATCCTTTGTAGGGACATGGATGCAGCTGGAAACCATCATTCTCAGCAAACTATCGCAAGAACAGAAAACCCAATACTGCATGTTCTCACTCATAGGTGGGAATTGAACAATGAGAACACTTGGACACAGGAAGGGGAACATCACACACCAGGTCCTATTGTGGGGAGGGGGGAGGGGGGAGGGATAGCATTAGGAGATTTACCTAAGGTAAATGATGAGTTAATGGGTGCAGCACACCAGCATGGCACTTATATACATATAAAACAAACCTGCACGTTGTGCACATGTACCCTAGAACTTAAAGTATAATTTAAAAAATAAATAAATATTTTTACATATCTTTTCTTTGTCCCTTCCTCTACATGGCCTCCTTGGTCTTTTACGGTTTATTGGAGGTTCCATTTCAGTCCTGTGGACAGAAAATTGAGATTCTGTTTTACCTGTTCTGCTGTGTATTGCTACTTTTGTTCCTGCAATGCAGCCACTTTTAAATTGGTTCTACTAAATAATGCAGGATAATGTTCCCATATTGGGTTCTTTAATCTTAATCACAACTGTAAAGACAATGTTTCATGTGGAAACAGGTTTGAGGTGGTAGGGTATGGACAACTTTGTGGGTCAATTATTCTGCCTACCATAGCCCACTTTCTGGCCTTCAAAATTCACATCTTTCACACATGCGGAAGACATTCGCCACATCCCAAGGTCCCCAAAAGCATCAACCCATTAAACATCAACAAAATCACTTCTAAATTTTATCAGATAAAAATTCCAAATATTATCTATATTAGATATGAATGAGGGTCTAATTTGTTCTCAGGCGCAATTCTTCCTTATTTGTGAACATGTGAAACTTAACAAACAAGGTATTGGCTCCAAAAAAAATCATGATGGAACAGCCATGGAAAAATAATTTTAGACATACGAGTTGTAAAATGGAGAAAATGAAAGGGGAAAAGCAGTTACTAATACCAATCAATTAAAAATTTCAGCTAAATAAACTACATTTGTTTTCCAGAGAATAATCCTCTTTGACTCATGGATCTATCTCTGGACTCACAGCTCTGCTCCCTGGACTTGCGTCTCTGGTCTCAGAAGAGAATAGAAATGCTGCTCATATGTGTCTGCAGCTGAGTGGTTGTTCTGATCTGATTCCTGCCAGGATAATTTTTGAGGTCTTTCATGTTGTACTCTCTGCCCCTTTTGATCCAAACTGTCATTGGTTTTACTATGTGAAATTCCCAAAAATCATGTGGGTTTTCTGTATGGTTAATATGGATTTACCTCATTACATAAAAGGTCCATCTACAAATTTTTCATAGAAAAATCCTTTTATATTTTTGACTTTTACTTATATGGCTGAGAGAGAAAATTCTTAAGCTTTCCAGATGCTCTCTGGAGACAATCTATGTGTTGGACTTTTAATCTCTTCTAGGCATCTTTGTGTGATTGAAAAGTCTGTTGTTCTCTTCTAAGATATTAGCAAAGGGTTGTATAGCCACATCCTCAATTTCGCCTTTAGAGGATGCCTTTCTGACATGGAAACTCTTCATTTTGGAAGCTTTTTTCATCTTAATAGGCTGAAAGTTTTCACAATCAAGTCCCACGTCTTTTGTGTTTAACAGTTCTTCTCTCAATTTACTGTTTTTCTCTCCAATTTTGCTCTAAGCAACATGAAGAAACCAGACCACATCTCTAACATTTTGCTTGAAAATCTCGTCAGCTGAATATCCAATTTGTCATTTACAAGTTCTATTTTTCACCTAATTTTAGGACACAATTGCAGTAAACTCACTGCCACTATATAACAAGGATCTCCTTTCTTCTACTTTCTGATAACATGTTCTTCACTTCCTCCTAAGCCCCCATCAACATTAACTTTAAGGCTGCTGTTTTTATTTGCAGTCTGTTCACAACCATTTAGGTGCTCTCTAGGGGGACATGGTTTTCCATTATGCTTCTTACTTCCTTCTGAGCCCTCACTGACAGAATCATCCACATTCATATTTTTGCTAAGTTTTTGCAAGGCAATATACATATTTTCCATCATGCTACTCAAAATTCTTCCAGTCTCTTCCTAGTGCACAATTCCCAATCCACTTCTGCAATTTCAGGTATTTTTTACATCTGCACTCCAGTTTCAGATATGAAACTCTCATTTGCTTTCTATTGCTGTTATAACACATTTCCCCAAACTTAATGTTTTAAAACAACAACAAAAAAAGTCAGACATTCAACATGCATCTCGTTAGGCTACAATCAAAGCGTTAACAGGGCTGCTTTTCTTCCTGGAGGCTCTAAATGAGAAGCCATTGCCTAGCTTTTCCAGCTTCTGGATGTCACCCACATTCTTTGGGCCCCTTTGTCTCTCATCTTCAAAGCTGGTAACAGTGCAGTCTCTCTGACCCTTCTGTAGACTGTATATTTTGCAGACTGCAGCTTGGAAAGGTTGCTATGATTTTATTAATTCATATGATTAGATTGGACCTGGTTGGGGAATTCTCATCTCAAATTTATTTATTTATTTATTTATTGAGACACAGTCTGGCTCTGTCACCCAGGCTGGAGTGCAGTGGCACGATCTCGGCTCACTGCAATGTCTGCCTCCCATGTTCAAGGGATTCTCCTCCCTCAGCCTCTCAAATAGCTGGGAGTACAGGCACCTGCCACTGCACCTGGCTAATTTTTGTATTTTTAGTAAAGACAGGGTTTCGCCATGTTGGCCAGACTGGTCTCGAACTCCTGACCTCAGGTGATCCACTCGCCTCGGCCTCCCAAAGTGCTGGGATTACAGGCATGAGCCACCACGCCCAGCCAAATTCCTCAATCTTAACCACAGCTACAGAGTCCCTTCTGCCATGTAAGGCAACATATTTATAGCTTCCATGGATGAGGGTGTGGGCATCTTTTTGGTTGGGAGAGCATTATTCTGACTACCACATAATGGAAACTAGAGGTTAATCTGATAAGTGGAGAAAATATTCTGTATATGGTGAGTCAGGAAATAAAGCAAGCCGAAAATACTGTATACCCTTATGTCATGGGTTAAGAAGTAAAACAAATCTGTAAATCTTGGATGAATGAATGATCAAACTCATTTATAATACACTCTATGCCTAAATTGCATAAATTCTCTACCATGTGAAATCCCCAAGAGTTGATAATTTCAGGTGTGAGAGAGGATTGCATAAAGTTTGAAGCAGGTTTATAAAGCTATTTCAAAGGAAAAATTCATCTTTTATCTACTCTATTTTCTAAGTGTAGATGTACTTCAAGAGAGTATGAGAGTTGAGGGGTCAATTACAAAGGAGGCAGTATATCTTTAAGCTCAAACTAACAAAAATGAGACTAATAATTTAGAAAGTTGGAAGAAGAGACTGTGGGAAAATTATGAATGGTAAAAATCAGAGTTACTGTATTAAAGTCTCTGGACACTTGAATGAGTTCTTAATTACTAAAAGAAATAAGTTTAATGTAAACAAAATTAACTTACATTGCAAGCAAACTATTAAGCAACTACTGAGATTGACTGCCCAAAAGGTATTTCCAAACCATTTCTCTGCTACTTTTGACTACAGAGGATTAAAAATCCAAAACCCTGTATTTCCTATCCTACCTTGTAGCTCTGCATAGATGGGAAATTCAATGTGGGTCTACGAGAAAATGATTAAGTCCTCTGTAAGGTTTATCTAGATAGCTTTTCGTTTTCTTGAGTAAAAGTAATAGATTTGGTTAAAACGCTACCATCTCTCCCTTCTACCTCACTTAGATAGGAAAATGATGCTTAGAATGAAGGCAGTGATCGTGTGACCATAATGGCATGGTGAAGAGGATTATGGAGATTCTTTCCCAGATACCATCAAGCCAACAGAAGCTGCCTACTGTGCAAGCCACTGTAAATCTAATCTTCATTGAGTCTAATATTTCCAATTAATAAAGTCAGTGAAAGACTTGTAGTAATTTTAGTTTCACAAAAATATTCAGGGAATTGAATTAATGTTGGAAACCCAAATTAAGAGGGGGTGGGGATAGAGGAGGACTGCTTTCTAATCATTGAATACATTGTATCATTCAATATCATTCTTATTCTCTAATGCAGGACCTCTGTCAGATAGAGAGAGATGGGCTGAGTAAGCAGTCATGGTGCAGACCCAACCCATGCTAGTGTGAGAAAGATGTAATTATCAAATCAAAGTAAATAGTAAAGAGGAGGGAAAAAATGATGTAATTAGGGGAAGGCATGGTCTTAGGGAATAGGGACCTTAGAGATAAATAACGAATTTTTAATCTAATTTGTATCAAACATGCCTGAATTGCATTGCCAATGTTATGGATTAGGTTCTTATATTAATGACTTCCATGTTTTCAGCAACTGCCCTTTCACTGAGGATGTCAAATTCATGAAAAGAATTTTGAAGGCCACCCACTTCCGTATTTTCATGGGAGCTCTGCATCCGTACTCTGAATGTGTGAGCCGTCTGCCCGGCTCTTACGGGACCTTATTCGTGTCAAGTAGACTACACCATAAATAGCAGAGACAAGGACAAATGCCAGGTTTAGGATTCTTTATTTGAGAAAGATATGAACAATAAAACTACATATTCTACAGAATAAGGTGCTTCCCACTTGTGGCATCTGATAAGTCTTAAAATGTCCCTGTTATGATCCAGACTTTGCACTCAGATGTCCTCCAACTACCTTGCATGCAACTGAAAGAATAATTGACACTATTCTAGTTTATAGAGAAGGAATAGATTCTGGTTATATTGGACCATTAATTTGTTTAATGGTTGTGAACAGCTTCCGCCCCTCCTTAAGAACCGTCACCACTAAATCTCTACTGCTTCCATTTGGGTGTTTGATTTGGGCAATTCCACATGTCCCATAAGAAATAATTTAGTATGTCTGTGAGATAGATGACAGGGTTTGGATCTTTTCTCCTGGGAGATTTAACCTGGAAATTCTTTTTAATGCTAATGGCAGTTATTCATGTCAAGGCTGGCATATTGATGGAGGAATACACTCCTAAATCTGTTTTTACAGTTTGTGTATACTTCGAAGGATTTTACCACCATATGGTCCTTAAAGATTTGTTATCAGTCCATCCACAGTGGTTACAAAGTCAGATATATATATCGTTCATACAGGTATTCCACTCCTCTAGCCTGGGAAAGAAACCTGAAATAAAGATGTTAACTGCTAAAGGAAAGTGAAGAGATGTAACCAATGTAATAAGACTGATTCTCACTTATCTTTACACTTCCCATACAACAGCAACCTGGTGAGCTATAGATGGCCATTGAATGAGTGATGTACACATTTTCCCTCTTTACGTGTCTACAAACGAAAGACAGGTATAAAGGACACCAGAAATGGTTGCTCTCTGGAATGAAAACTTGACTAGAAATTGGCATACGGCATTCCAATTAAGAAACCCAATTGCCCCGGTTCAAATTCTAGCTGTGCCTCCTTCTAGCTACATAATCTTAGCAGAGTTATTTAATTTCTCTTTGCCTCAGGTTCCTCATATATGAAGAGGGTAAATAGTATTATAATTCATCCACTTCCAAATTAAAATAAGTTCATATATTTAAAATCCTTAAAGCAGTGCCTGCTGTAGAGTAAGCATAATTTAAACTCTTATTACTACTTAGCTCACTATATCATTAAGATTTACACCTTTAAATAATTATTTAGAATTTTCTGCCTATTTTTAAGAAGATACTTGTCTTTGACTCACATAATTTTTTTTACAGAAAATAAGACAGTATCTGTGAAGGTGTATTGAATCATCAAAGTAACATAAATATAAGTGAAGATTACTATCCTTATAGTCACCCATCCAAAAGATAGCAGTTTTAAAGTCAAGACACTATGTCTGAAAGCATTCACTCATTTCTTTATTTAAGCCCAATTTCTGCATATGCAAAAATCTCATTTACAAGTTATGATTTTAAATTATCTAAATATGAAGCTGTCTGTAAATCATAATTATATTCTTTATCTAGAAATTTGGTGTGGTATTTTCACAGATCTCATCTCAATTCTCTTCCTATTTTAGCTACGAGAAATAGTGTTAGCATTTCTTTTTTCAAATTTTGGACATCAGTGTTCTGAACAATAATAATGATAGTAAATTATAAAGTATCTGATAAAGTAGCCTGGGGATACATTTCTTCGACTTGCAAAGGGGACTTTTAATATGTGATTAAGGTTATATACTTGAGATGTGGAGACCATCATGGATTATCCAGATGGGCCTAATCTAGTCACAAAATCCTGAAAAACAGAGACACTTTTCCAGTGTTCAGAGAGATGTGACGGTGGAAGCAAAGACAGGAGAGATCCAAAGTGTGAGAGGTATTCAAGGCACCATTGCTGGTTTTAAGGTGCAGGAAGAAGTCATGAACCAAGGAATAAAAGCCGTCTCTAGAAACTAAGAATGTACTGTACTTGACAGTGGGCAAGGAAATGAAGACTTCATTCCTAAAACCACAATAAAGTAAATTCTGCCAATAACCATTTTGAGTGAAGAAATGGATTCTCTCCTAGAGCCTCCAAAAGGGAACACAGTCTTACCAACAATATGATTGTAGCCCAGTGAGACCCATTTTGGAAATCTGACCTCTAGAACTGTAATATAATAAATTTATGTTGTTTTAAGCCTCTAAGTTGACGGCAATTTATTACAGCAACAATAGAACACTAATGGTTTGACATATGGTATGCACTATATGTGTTTATTCTTTTTATTATTTTGCTAATTATATTATTCCTAATTTAGTATAACCAAGCAATACCTAGGAGAATCCTTAGTCCTTTATTTGCATGTGTAGCTGATCCTACAGACTGATTTCTGAGCTCTGCTCTATGTCCTGGTATTTGGATAATCACAGAAGCAATAATGAACTTAAGGAGATAATTCTCTGAGAAGATGAGCAGAAATGGAATGGGAATTATTAACCTTGAGACAAGTGAATAACTGGGGGCTTTGGGTAACTGCAGTTACCAGCCAAAGACAGCTGTGATCCAGCGTAGAGAAAGCTATCATGGTTAGTTAGTTTTGAAAATTCTAGAGGTTTCTCAAAAATTGAATTTCTTGAGAAATTTGGATCCTCAAAAAAGCTATTCAGTTCCAAAGTGGGGTTTAAGCAACTCAGCAAGAAGAGTCATTCCCAACTGCTTTTTGGTCCACAACAGCATTTAAATTGGTCCTGAAATACCACTTCAGTAATTTCTGACTGCTCCATATTGACCATGCGGGACTGTGATGTCCCCAGAAAAGCAAGAATCAGCACTTTCCAGGCACTAGTGAAGACTTTCCTGGTCACCCTATCTAAATTGCAACTTTTTCAAAGCTATTGATTCTCCTGCCTTACTACATTTTTTCTGCTTAACACTTAACACACTATAACGTAGGTGTAATGAGGAATTTGACCCCATTTTTTGATGTCCGACTGCTGACAGGTTTTAAGTCTCACTCCTTCCTCTTTTCCTTGTGCCCAACATGTGGGCAAGCTGATAAGAAAGTCCAGCTGCGCCCTCCTTTAGCACCAGCAGGAGATTTAGTCTATGAAAGCTCCGCCCATAGGCAGAAATTTTCACCTGACTTGAACCTGTAACCCTTTGCCCACTCAAGCCCTTTCAGACTTGCTAGGAGAGTCTTGCCCTGCTCTCCCCAGGAACCTCAACTAGGTAATATATCTTTTCACATCCTCTTTGTGCACCTGTAGCATCATTAGTCTTGATATCCCAACAAAATTTTAGGTGGAGGGTTCCTCCCAATTTTAGAAAGTAACTATACAACAGAATACATTTTCTAACGTATCTCCTTATTTGTCTGTATTTTACTTTAGATTATAAACTCCATGAGGGAACATATTCTGTGTTGTTCACTGCACCCAGGACAGTGAGTAGCACATATAAGGAACTGAATCAGCTGGGATCGTGTGTTTGCATGTGTGTACATGTGTATGTCAATTATTTCTTTTTTAGTATAGTAGGTACTCGTGGAGCAAAAATGATCACCCAAACCATACACCTATTTCTTTTGCAAGGAAATATAGTTTACGAACCCCCAAATTAGAAGACATTATAGAATTTTGTGCCCCCTCCCCCCACCAAAAAATATTGAAAGTCAACCATACTCTAAGAACTAAAGTTTAATGCCAAACAGGATAAACTTGGGATCTACATTATTTATTTAAGAAATACTTGTTAGGCATCATATACAACGCAGTATTATAAGTACTCGGGATCCTGTGATAAGTAAGACAGAGATAAGAACCTTCATTTTACGAAACTTACTGACATTTTAGCTGTCTTTCTCATTCTCTTTTTTAAAAGTGAAGATATTACATTCTGTATTTTACTACCTAAGAGCTCATTTTTAAATGTTAAAAATTAGTACATTGCTTAGTTTCCTAAAAGGTAATATTTGTTTTTAATCAATTATCCAATATAATCAATTGGTGAGACAGAGTTAACACTATTCACCACAACCACCTCTTTCCTGAACATGCAAGAAGAATGTACTTCCTGCACTTAGGTTAAAGGCTGTATGACTAAGTTCTGGTCAATAACAAATTAATTGTAAGCTACTTCCACTCCTGGCTTTAAAATTTAGCTATTCAATACTCCTAACTTTCTAGAGAGACCTCAGAAGCAATGTATTTCAGATGATTTCACAGTAAAGTACAAGCTATCTGGGCCAATTTATCACCCTTTTGAGAGGAGTCATTAATAATAGCTCTCATTAATGACTGTCAGATGATCAAAAAAATAAAAGTTTATGGTGTTAAGGCTTTCAGATGTAGAGATTGATTGTTACTGCAGCAGACCCTAGACTAGGCAGACACGTCAGGAAAATGAGATTTTACTTCCCTGCTTCTTTCTATACCTAATACATCTGTTAGCCATGCTGTCTTTAATAATATCTCTTGACATCAGCAATTACATTGACTACTCACCACTTTAAAAAACATTTTAACAACAATTAGTGCAAATATTAATGTAAATTTCAAACTCTGCTCATTTCTTGACTGTGATATTAACATATTCATTCATTATTGACTGGATTGGCTGTTCAACTTGAGTAGCTCAAATGTCGGATATTTCCAAGAAGAATTAAAGCCTGTTTGTATTTTACCGCTGTTACAGAGAGGTGAAAATAAAGGCACTACTTTAAATATTTCTATTACTCATTTGGCTCTCTTCTTATTTTCATCAGCTGCAGGGAATTGCCCTCTAAATGACTAATGAAGACTGGTGTCCTGAGGTACCAGCACTCCTAGATGATAATTACTTGAGATTAAAAGCCAAAGACCAACAGGCCTTAAAGTGCTTAATGGGGCAAAATAACAAGGCTGATGTATGGACTTCCCTGAGCTTGTAGCTGACTGAGATGACCTGGGAAACATAGATGAATCTAGCTTCCTAGGAATGGTCTCAACCTGAACTTATGCTATTCATGTGTCAAGAAACTCGGGGAGTTGGTGAATCAACATTTCCATTTCAGGCGCAGCTCTTGAAGAAACACGAAAAGCACTTGAAGCGGGCAGCTCTTAGAAATGTGTCAGTGGACGTTATTCATCAATTTTACTTTAAATTCATGACATTTCCGTGAGTTTGGGAGAATCTTCATGGTTACATATGTTACATTAATATTACACACATTTGGAATAGGCTCTGGATGCTATTTTTGGGCCCCAATGCCTTGATCTCCTAGTGACAGACTGATTGAAACTTTCGACTATTAGAAAGCAGTTTCTCAGAAATTAGGAATTAAGATTTAGAGATCCTAATGAGTCTGTCTTTAGAGTGTGACTTGAGATATGTGCGAACTTTTGCCACAAATCTTCTCCCATGTACCTGGAAAAGAAATATCACTGATCTACAGAGAGATAACGTTGAACAGACATCAGCAGAGAAGTAGAAATAATGGACTACATACTCCCACAGAAAGGGCTATGCAAGCATAGCTCTTTTTGTTTCAGTTTCTAATAGCTACTTCTCTCTGACACTAAAAATGGTGGTGGTGATACAATTTTATAATATATGAACTTTTTTTTTAGTCTAAGGTGTTGAACAACAACAGAACCACTAAAAAAAAAGCAGCATATTTAGAATTGGCTTAAAAACAATACTAAGATTAGCTCATGTCGTCTGATATTAAAATAACCATTCAGTTTCACCTATAACCTACCATAGAGTAATTAGGCACTGGGGAATAAAATGAGTAACATCTGATCTTACACAACAATGTAACACCCAGTCAGTGGTAAATTCCACGTACAAATAGTTACATTGGCCGCCCGTGGTGGCTCAGGCCTGTAATCCCAGCACTTTGGGAGGCCAAGGCGGGCAGATCACGAGGTCAGGAGATCAAGACCATCTTGGCTAACACGGTGAAACCCCGTTTCTACTAAAAATGAAAAAAAATTAGCCGGGAGTGGTGGCGGGCTCCTGTAGTCCCAGCTTCTTGGGAGGCTGAGTCAGGAAAAGTCTACCACTTTTCAACTCTCCTCTTCTGCGATCCAGGGTAATTTATTTTGAGAGTAGGATTTTCCTGATGTCTTGGTCTTCATTCTTTGCCCCTTTTTAAGCTTGAAATACTCTGAGACCTTTTATTAACTGAACTAAAATCATTCCCCTTAGAGGCCTGTTTTGTAGCTTTATAAAAGTTTGCACTTCCCCCCGAAGTGTCACAAATGTTATCAGTACCACCTCTCAGGTAGACCCGAGAGGTGGAGCTTGCAGTGAGCCGAGAGTGCGCCACCACACTCCAGCCTGGGCGACTGAGCGAGACTCCGTCTAAAAAAAAAAAAAAAAAATTATATCATGACTTTATGGTAAGTTCCCCTGGCTATTTGTGTGACTTGGTTGGACTGGGGTCATCAGAAACTGGAAACTGAGAAATACACAATAGATGTTTCTCCCAGTTCTTTCTCTTCCTGTTGGTCTTTTTGTAGCAAGTTTCTCTGGCAAAGGGAAAAGGAGCAATGGATGTTACGATTTGGGAAACTGCTTTCTAATTTCAATGTTCAGCAACCACAGCACTCACTGAGATTTATTTGCAGCAAGGAAATTGTTTGGGGAACATAATTTTTACAGGACATAACAGCACTATATGCTTTTCACAGCTTCCACTGATAACATTTGTGACACTTCGGGGGGAAGTGCAAACTTTTATAAAGCTACAAAACAGGCCTCTAAGGGGAATGATTTTAGTTCAGTTAATAAAAGGTCTCAGAGTATTTCAAGCTTAAAAAGGGGCAAAGAATGAAGACCAAGACATCAGGAAAATCCTACTCTCAAAATAAATTACCCTGGATCCCAGAAGAGGGAGAATTGTAAAGTGGTAGACTACATAAGGAACTCAAGCAGGTCTTGTAGAATATTTTCTCTAACCTACTTCCATTTAATTTTATGTTGCAGTGATATAGAGAATACTGGAAAGATTTTTTTTTTCAGGCTTCCTGCTCTTTAAGTCAGAGTTATATTGAAGAGAAAAATAAAAGAAAGAAGGCAAAAGAAAAGACATTTTAGGAACAGGTATTTCTAAAAAGGATAGGGTTATCATGAGAGCTTATGAAGGTAAAATAAAGTGCTACACATTTTGACTTTTGCCATATGGACATTATAATTAATAAATATAATTTTGTAGTTGAATAAGAAAGACTTTATTTCATTTTTTCATAATTTCTTTTTTTTTTTTTTTTTTTTTTTTGAGACGGAGTCTGGCTCTGTCGCCCAGGCTGGAGTGCAGTGGCCGGATCTCAGCTCACTGCAAGCTCCGCCTCCCGGGTTCACGCCATTCTCCGGCCTCAGCCTCCCGAGTAGCTAGGACTACAGGCGCCCGCCATCTCGCCCAGCTATTTTTTGTATTTCTTAGTAGAGACGGGGTTTCACTGTGTTCACCAGGATGGTCTCGATCTCCTGACCTCGTGATCCGCCCATCTCGGCCTCCCAAAGTGCTGGGATTACAGGCTTGAGCCACCGCGCCCGGCCCCATAATTTCATTTTTTATAGAGATGGAATCTCACTATGTTGACCAGGCTGGTCTTGAACTCCTGGCCTCAAGCAATCCTCCCATCTTGGCCTCCCAAAGTGCTAGGATTACAGGCGTGAGCCACCATGCTCTGCCAAAGAAGGACTTTACATTGGAAATCAGATAAGTGAAAAATCTGGCACGTTAAATAGCGTACCTATTCCTTAGTTATCATACTGTTAAATGAAAAACAGGAAACAAACTAAATGCTTCAACTTTAGGCTTATCTACATTACATTCAAAAAAATATATTGCATGCCTATTTGACTGTGGTAGTCACCCCACCCCCAAGATACTTTGTATAACCTTTAAAAATATTCTGTAGTTAACAGTTTTCAGAGTATTTCTGAAGATTAAACATAACATTTGGAAGCATATAACACAGTCCTAAGAATAAGACTGAGAGTCAGAATTCAAAATATCAAAACTATTTTAAATATAACTCAAGTGAACAGTTAATTTAAGTTGCACTATTTCCTGCAACATATAACTAAAATGAATAGGCTCAAAATACACTCTTGAAATAGAGATGTGTAAAGGCATGTTCAAGGAGTTGTAGATAGTAAGAGGATGAGTGAAAGTTCCAACATAATATTTGTGATGTAAGTTAAGTACGGTCTCCACTTTACCTATTTTCTCATAATCTAATAAAATAATGTATGGGAAAATGTTTTCCTTTTTATAGTTTTTTATGTTTTTAAAAAATTTTGTGGTGTACAAAGTAGGTGTGTACATGTAATGGGTACATGAGATGTTCTCATATAGGCATGTGATGTGAAACAAGAATATCATGAAGAATGGGGCATCCATCGGCCCAAGCACCTATCCATTGAGCTGCAGCCATCAATATTAGGTCTTATTCTTTCTTTCTAACTAGTTCTTTTATACCCATTAACCATTTGAGCCCCCTACTACACTTTCCAGTCTCTGGTAACCATCCTTCTACTCTCCATGTACATAAGTACAATTGGTTTGATTTTTAGATTCCACAATTAAGAGAGAACATGTGATGTTTGTCTTTCTGTGCCTGGTGCATTTCACATAAAATAATGATCTCCAGTTCCGTCCATGTTGCAAATGATTGGATCTTATTCTTTTTTATGGATGAATAGTACTCCGTGATGTATATGTACCATATTTTCTATATCCATTCATCTGTTCATGGACACTTATGTTGCTTTCAAATCTTAGCTTATTGTAAACAGTGCTGCCACAACATAGGAGTGCAAATATTTCTTTGATAAACTGATTTCCTTTATTTTGTGCCCAAAAGTGGGATTGCCTGATCCTATGGTAGCTCTATTTTTAGTTTGTTTGGGGAATCTCCAAAGTGTTCTCCATAGTGGTTGTATTAATTTACATTCCCATTAAACATGCACAAGTATTCCCTTTTCTCCACATCCTCACTAGCATTTGCTATTGCTTGTCTTTTGGATATAAGCCGTTTTAACAGGGTTGAGATGGCATCTCATTGTAGTTTTGATTTGCATTTCTCTGATCAATGATTTTGAGCTCCTTTTCATATCCCTGTTCGTTATTTGTATCTCCTATTTTGAGAAAGGTCTATTCAAATATTTTCCCCATCGTTTGATCAAATTATTAGATGTTTTCCTATAGAGTGTTTGAGATCTTTACAGAGTGTGGTTATTAATCCCTCGTCAGATAGGTAGTTTGCAAATATTTTCTCCCATTTGGTGGTTGTCTCTTCAGTTTGTTGATTATATGTTTTGGTGTGCAGAAGCTTTTTAACTTGACATGATACCATTTGCTCATTTTTGCTTTGGTAGTTTGTGCTTATAGAGCATCACTCAAATTCTTGACCAGACCAATATCCTAGGTATTTTCCGCAACGTTTTCTTATACTAGTTTCATGGTTTGAGGTCTTGATGTAATTCTTTAATCCATTTTTATTTCATTTTTGTATATGGTGAGAAATAGGGGTACAGTTTCATTCATTTGCATATAGATACCCAGTTGTCCTAGCATAATTTATTAAAGAGATTTTCTTTTCCCTACTGTTAATGTTCTTGGCACCTGTGTCTAAAATAAGTTACTGTAGGTGTGTGGACTGTTTTATGGGTTCTCCATTCTCTTTCATTGTTCTATGCGTCTGTGTTTATGCCAGTGCTGTGCTATTTTGTTTACAAAAGTTCTGTAGTATAATTTGAAGTCAGGTAATTCCTCCAATTATGTTCTTTTAGCTTGGAATAGCTTTGGCTATTCTGGGTCTTTTGTGGTTCCATATAAGTTTTAAGAATTTTTTTTTTCTATTTCTGTGAAGAATGTCATTTGTATTTTGATAAGGATTTCATTGAATCTGTAGATTGCTTTGGTGGTACGGACATTTTAACAGTTTTGATTTTTCCAATCCATGAACATGGAATATTTTTCAATGATTTTGTATCCTCCTTAATTTTTTTCAGCAGTGCTTTACAGTTTTCATTACAGAGATCTTTCACTTTTTTGGTTAATTCTTAGATATTTAATTTTATGTGCGGCTACTGTAAATTGGATTACTTTTAAATTTACTTTTCATTGTTCACTGTTGGCGTAATAAATGCTACTGACTTTTATATGTTGATTTTGCATCTTGAAATGAGTGAATTTGCTTATAAGTTCCAATAGCTTTCCTGCGGAGTCTTTAGGTTTTTCCAAATTTAAGATTATATCATCTGTAAACAAGGATACTTTGACTTCTTCCTTTCCAATTTGGGTGCCCTTTGTATCTTTCTCTTGTCTTATTGCTTTAGCTAGATCTTTCAGTAATATGCTGAATAACAGTGATGTCAGTGGGCATTCTTATTATGTTTCAGATATTAGAGGAAGGGCTTTCAGTTTTTCCCCATTTAGTATGATACTAACTGTGGGTATGTTATGTATGGTTTTATTATTCTAGTGTATGTTCCTTCTAATCCCAGTTTTTTTAGGGTGTTTATCATGAAGGGATGTTGAATTGTATCAAATGTTTTTCAGCATCAATTGAAATGATATGGTTTTTATCCTTCATTCTGTTGATATGATGTATCACACTGAGTTGTATATGTTGAACCATCCTTCCATTCCATTGATAAATCCCATGATCACAATCAATTGACTTTCTACTGTATTGTTTAATTTGGTTTGCTAGCATTTTCTTGAGAATTTTTGCATCAATATTTTCTAGAGACATTGGACGGTAGTTCTTTCTTTCTTTCTTTCTTTCTTTCTTTCTTTCTTTCTTTCTTTCTTTCTTTCTTTTCTTTCTTTTCTTTTCTTTTCTTTTCTTTTCTTTTCTTTTCTTTCCTCTTTCCCTCCCTCCCTCCCTCCCTCCCTTCCTTCCTTCTTTCCTTCTTTTCATTCATTTTTGTATAGCTTTGGTATTAGGGTACCCTGTACTGCTTGTAGAGAGTACAAGAGTGTAAGAGTTTGGAAATATTCTCTCCTCCTCTGTTTTTCAAAATGCTTTGAGTAGAATTGGTATTAGTTCTTCTTTCAATGTTTGCTAGAATTTAGTAGTGAGACCATCAGGTCTTGGGCTTTTACTTTTTATTACAGCTTCAATCTCGTTACTTGTTATTGGATTGTTCAGGTTTTGGATTTCTTCCTGGTTTAATCTTGGGAGGTTGCATGTTTCTAGGAATTCATCCATTTCTTCTAGATTTTCCAATTTATTGACATATAGTTGCTCATAGTAGCAACCAATGGCCCTTTAAATTTCTGCATTATCAATTGTAATGTCTGCTTCTTCATTTCTGATTTTATTCATTGGGTCTTTTCTCTCTTTTTAATAGTCAGATTTAACATTTGCCAATTTTGTTTAACTTTTCCAAAAAAAAACCACAACATTTTTTCATTGAATTTTTAAGTTTTTTAACTTCAGTTTTATTTATTCCTGCTCCAATTTTTACTACTTATTTTCTTCTGCTGGTTTTGGTTAGGTTTGCTCTTGCTTCTCCAGTTCTTCAAGATACATCATTAGACTGTTTATTTGAAGTTTTGTTCTTGCTTTGATGTAGGCACTTATAGCTATAAACTTTCCTCTTAGTACTGCTTTTGCTGTATCCCACAGGTTTTGGCATGTTATGTTATTATAATCATTTGTTTCAAAAATAATTTCAGTTTTCTTCTTAATATCTCATTGGCCCACTGGTCATTCAGGAGCATATTCTTTAATTTCCATTTATTTGTGTGATTTATAAAATTTCTCTTGTTATTAATTTGTGGTTTGATTCCATTGTGGTCTAAGAAGATGGATGTTGTTATTTTAGCTTTTCTGAATGTTTTAAGGCTTGTGACATAACATGTGGTCTGTCCTTTGAGAATGACGCATATGGTGAGGAAAAAAATGTGTACTGTGCAGCCATTGGATGAAATGTTCTGTTAATATCTATTAGATCCATTTGGCCTACAGTGCAGATTAAGTCTGTTGTTTCTTTATTTTCTGCCTGGAAGATCTGTCCAGTGCTGAAAATGGGGTGTTAATATCTCCAGCTATTATTGTATTGGGGCCTATAGCTCTCTTTAATAATATTTCCTTTTTATATCCAGCTGCTCCCATGCCTGGTGCAAATATATTTAAACTAGTTGTATCCTTTTGCTGAATTTAACCCTTTATCATTATTCATTGACCTTCTTTGTCTCTCTTATAGCTTTTTTCTTCAAATCTATTTTGTCTGTTGTAAGATTGCAACTCTTGCTCTGTTTTGGTTTCCATTGGCATGAAATTTACTTTGTAAAATATTATTTTTTTACTTCTTCATAATTTATGGGATACATGTGCAGAACGTGCAGGTTTGTTACATAGGTATCCATGTGCCACAGTGGTTTGCTGCACCTATCAACCCGTCACCTAGGGTTTAAACTCCCCATGCATTAGGTATTTGTCCTGATGCTCTCCCTCCTTTGCCCTCCCTTGACAAGCTCAGGTGTGTGTTTTTCCCTTCCCTGTGTACATGTGTTCTCATTGTTTAACTCCCTCTTATAAGTGAGAACATGTGATGTTTGGTTTTCTGTTTCTGTGTTAGTTTTCTGAGGATAGTGGCTTCCAGCTTCATCCATGTCCCTGCAAAGCACATGATCTCATTCATTTTCATGGCAGCATATTATTCCATGGTGTATATGTACCACATTTTCTTTATCCAGTCTATCAATGATGGGCATTTGGGTTGGTTCAATGTCTTTGCTCTTGTGAATAGTGCTGCAATAAACATACATGTGAATGTATCTTTATAACAGAATGATTAATATGCCTTTAGGTATATACCGAGTAATGGGATTGCTAAGTCAGATAGTATTTCTAGTACTAGATCCTTGAGGAATTGCCATACTGTTTTCCAAAATGGTTGAACTAATTTACATTCCCACTGACAATATAAAAGTGTTTCTATTTCTCCACCACCTTGTCACCATTTGTTGTTTCTTGAATTTTTAATAATGCCATTTCTAACTTTAGCATTTCCATTCCATTTATCATCCAGGGTGTTCTTATGTTCCAGCCATTCTGTCCATATTTGTCCATTTATTTCCCCTTTCTTTCTTTCTTTCTTTCTTTCTTTCTTTCTTTCTTTCTTTCTTTCTTTCTTTCTTTCTTTCTTTCCTTCCTTTCTTCCTTTCTTTCTTTCTTTCTTTCCTTCCTTCCTTCCTTCCTTCCTTCCTTCCTTCCTTCCTTCCTTCCTTTCTTCCTTCCTTCCCTTCCCCTTCCTTCCTTCCCTTCCATTCCCTTCCCCTTCCTTCCTTCCTTCCTTCCTTCCTTCCTTCCCATTCCCATTCCCATTCCCATTCCCATTCCATTCCATTTCCCATTCCAGCCTACATTCCTTCCTTCCCTTCCTTCCTTCCTTCCTTCCTTCCCTTCCTTCCCTTCCTTCCTTCCTTCCTTCCTTCCCTTCCCTTCCTTCCCTTCCCTTCCCTTCCCCTTCCTTCCTTCCTTCCTTCCCTTCCTTCCTTCCTTCCCCTTCCCTTCCTTTCCTTTCCTTTCCTTTCCTTTCCTTTCTTTGATGGTCTCACCCTGTTGACCAGGCTGGGTCGGTGATCTCGGCTCCACCTCCTCCTGGGATTCCATTCTCCTTCCAGTCTCCCCATTAGCTGGGATTATATTTATTCACCTAGCTAATTTTTGTATCTTTAAGTAGAGATGGTGTTTCATATTGCTTGAACTCCAGTCTCAAAATCCTGATCTCGTGATCTGCCCGCTTCAGCCTCCCAAAGTGCTGGGATTACAGGTGAGTCACTACACCCAGCCTGTTTTTTCCTGTAAATTTGTTTAAGTTCCGTGTAAATTCTGGATATTAGACCTTTATCAGATGGGTATATTGCAAAAATTTTCTCCCATTCTATACGTTGCCTGTTCACTCTGACGATAGTTTCTTTTGCTTTGCAGAAGCTCTTTAATTTAATTAGATCCCACTTGTCAATTTGAGCATTTGCTGCAATTGCTTTAGGCCATTTCGTTATAAAATCTTTGCCTATGCCTATACCCTGAATGGTATTGCATAGGTTTTCTTCTAGGGTTTTTATGGTTTGGGGTTTTACATTTAAGTCTTTAATCCATCTTTAGTTAATTTTTGCAGAAAGTGTAAAGAAGGAGTCCCATTTCAGGTTTCAGCATATGGCTAGCCAGTTTTCCCAGTAACATTTATTAAATGGGAAATCCATTTCCCATTGCTTGTTTTTGTCAGGTTTGTTGGAGATCAGATGGTTGTAGATGTGTGGTCTTATTTCTGAGGTCTTTATTCTGTTCCATTGGTCTATATGTCTGTTTCAGTACCAGCACCATGCTGTTTTGGTTACTGTAGCCTTGTAGTATAGTTTGAAATCAGGTAGTGTGATGTCTCCAGCTTTGTTCTTTTTGCTTGGGATTGCCTTGGATATGTGAGCTCTCTTGATTTCATATTAATTTTAATGTAGTTTTTTTCTACTTCTGTGAAAAATGTCAATGTTAGTTTGATGAAAATAGCATTGAATCTATAAATTACTTTGGGCAGTATGGCCATTTTCATTGACTTTTTTCTATTCATAAGGATGGAATGTGTTTCTATTTGTTTGTGTCCTCTTTTATTCTCTTGAGCTGTGGTTTGTAGTTCTCTTCAAAGAGGTCTTTCATGTCCCTTGTTAGCTGAATTCCTAGGTATTTTATTTTCTTTGTAAGAATTGTAAATGGGAGTTCTGTGGCACATCTAAAAAAAACTTATCCACCATGATCAAGTCGGCTTCATCCCTGGGATGCAAGGCTGTTTTAACATATGCAAATTAATAAACCTTATCCATCATATAAACAGAACAAAATGACAAAAACTACATGATTATCTCAATAGATGCAGAAAGGACTTTGATAAAATTCAACATCCCTTCATTTTAAAAACTCTCTGTAAACCAGGTATTGATGGAACGTATCTCAAAATAATAAGAGCTATTTATGACAAACCCACAGCCAATATCATACCGAATGGGCAAAAGCAGGAAGCATTCCCTTTGAAAACTGGCACAAGAAAAGGATGCCCTCTCTCACCACTCCTATTCAACATAGTATTGAAAGTTCTCACCAGGGCAATCAGGCAAGAGAAATAAATAAAGAATATTCAAATAGGACGAGAGGAAGTCAAATTGTCTCTGCAGGTGATATGATCCTATATTTAGAAAACCTCGTTGCCTCAGCCCAAATACTCCTTAAGCTGATAAGCAACTTCGGTAAAATCTCAGCATACAAAATCAATGGGCAAAAATCACAAGCATTCCTACCCACCAACAATAGACAATCAGACAGTCAGATCATGGAATTTTTTTCATCCCTTTATTTTCAGTCTATGTGCATCTTTATAGGCGAAGTGTGTTTCTTTTAGGTAACAGATCAATGGTTTTTATTTGTCCATTTATTCAGCCAATCTATATCCTTTGATTGGAGAGTTTAGTCCATTTGCATTCAAAGTTATTATTAATAAGTAAGGACTTACTCCTGCTGAATTGTTCTTTGTTTTCTGGTTTTCCTGTGTTCTTCACTACTTTCTTAAATTTATCTGTCTTCCTCTAGTTATGATGATTTTCTCTTGCGATTTAACATAGTCTTCTTTTTTATTTTTTGTGTATCCATTGTATGTTATTTTGTTTGAGGTTACCATGAAGTTTGCAAATACTATCTTTTAAATCATTGTTGTAATCTGATAACAACTTAACACTCTTTATGTAAACAAACTAGCAAGCAAAGAGAAAGTTATAAAAACTTGCCTTCACTTTGTCACCCTACTTTTTAACTTTTTGCTTTTTCTGTTTATATTTTGTTGTACTATGTGTTGAAAAGTTGTAGTTATTATTTTTGATTAGTTCATCATTTAGTGTTTCTACTTAGAGTAAGAGTAGTTTACACACCGCATTTACAGTGCTACAATATTCTGTTTTTCTGTGTATTTACTATTATCAGTAAGATTTTTTCTTTTTCTTTTTTTTTTTTTTTTACCTTCCGGTGATTATGTATTGCTCATTAACGTCCTTTTCTCTCTGACTGAAGTGCTCCCTTAAGCATTTATGTAGGACAGGTCTGCTTTTGATTAAATCCCTCAGCTTTTGTGAGTATAGGAAAGGCTTTATTTCTCCTTCAGGATAAAAGGACACTTTTGCCAGATATTCTGTTCTAGGGCAAAAGGTTTTTACCTGCAGCACTTTAAATATGTCATACCATCCTCTCTTGGCCCATAAGGTTTCCACTGAAAAGTCTGCTGCCAGATGTATTAGAGCTCAATTGTATATTTTGTTTTTTGTTTTTTGTTTTGTTTTGTTTTTTGTTTTTTTCTCTTTCTGCTTTTGGGATCCTTTCTTTATCTCTGACCTTTGAGAGTTTGATTTTCAAATGCCTTGAAACAGTCTTCTTTGGGTTAAATCTTCTTGGTGTTCTATAACCTCCCTGTACCTGGATGTTGATATCTTTCTCTAGGTTGAGGATGTTTTCTGTCATTATGCTTTTGAATAAACTTTCTACTCCATCTCTTTCTCTACTTTCTCATTAAGGCCAATAAAGCTTAGATTTACCCTTTCAAGGTTATTTTCTAGAGCTTGTAGGCATGTTTTTTAAATTCTTTTCTTTCCTTTCTACATCTATCTCTTTCTCTACCTTCTCATAAAGGCCAATAAAGCTTAGATTTGCACTTTTGAGGTTATTTTCTAGAGGCTGTAGGCATGTTTTTTATTATTTTTCTTTTTTATTCGCTGAATATATTTTTAAATATCTTGTGTTTAAGCTGACTAATTATTTATTATCGTTGATCCATTCTGCTGTTAAAGGACTCTGATGTATTCTTCAGTATGCCAATTGCATTATTTAGCTCCATAATTTCTGCTTGAGTCTTTTGAATTATTTCAATCTCTTTGTTAAATTAATCTGATAGAATTCTGAATTATTTATCTGTGTTATCTTCAATTTCTTTGTTTCATCAACACAGCTATTTTAAACTCTCTGTCTGAAAAGTTGCGTCTATTTGTTTCTTCAAGATTAGTCCCTGGTGCCTTATTTAGTTCATTTAGTGAGGTCACGTTTTCCTGTATGATCTTGATACTTATAGATGTTTGTCTGTGTCTGGTCGTTTAAGAGTAAGGTATTTATTGTAGTCTCACTGTCTGGGTGTGTTTGTACCTATCCTTCTTGGGAAGGCTTTCCAGATATTTAAAAGGAGTTGGGTGTTTTAATCTAAGCTGTTTTTGCTTTAGGGGACACCTCAAGTCCAGTAACACTGTGGTTTTTGCATACTTGTAGGGGCACTGCCTTGATGGTCTTGGACAAGATTCAGGATAATTCTCTGGGTTTCCAAGCAGAGACTCTTGTTCACTTCCCTTAATTTCTCCAAGACCAAGTTTCCCTCTCTCTTTTCTAAGCCACCTAACACTGGGGGTGGAGTGACAGACAAAAGCACTTCTGTGGCCACCATCACTATTACTGCTCTGGGTCAGAGCTGAAGCCAGTACCGTGCTGAAGGTCTGCTATAACCACTCTTTGGCTACTATTTATGTCCACTCAAGGCCCAGGGACACTATAATAGGCATGTGGTAAAACCAGGTAGGCCTGTGTCCTCCTGTATTAGTCTGTTTTTACACTGCTATGATGAAATATCTGAGAATGGGTAATTTATAAAGGAAAAAGGTTTAATGGACTCTGTTCTGCATTTCTGAGAAGGCCTCAGGAAACTTACAATCATGGTGGAAGACAAATGATAGACAGGCACCCTCTTCACAGGGCAGCAGACTGGAGTCAATGCAAGCAGGGGAAATGCCAGATGCTTATAAAACCATCAGATATTGTGATATTCACTCATTGTTACAAGAACAGCATGGGGAAAACTGCCCCCATGATCTAATTACTTCCCACTGGGTCCCTCCCATGACAGGTGCAGATTACATGAACTGTAAGTCAATATGAGATTTGGGTGGGGACTCAACAAAACTGTATCACTTCTCCTTCAGGGAGGTGAAATCCCTCATCCTCAGGTGGGTCCAGAAGTGCCATCCAGGAATCAGAAACTAGAGTAAAAAACCTTAGAATTCTACCTGGTGTTCTATTGTATTGTGGGCTGAGTTGGCAATTCAATTCCCGCTCTTCTCTCCCCTTTCTGAAGGGAGAGGAGCCTCATCCCATAGGCACCACCACTCCTGGTCAGAAAAAGTACTGCCAAGCTACCACTAATGTTCTCTTAATGCTTAAGGTCTCTTAAGTCAGCTTGTGAATGCGGGCTGGCCTCGGATTCACCCTTCATAACAGTGGTCTCCCCCATGGCTCAGGGCAGGTCCAGAAATGCTGTCCAAGATTTAAGTCCTGGAATTGAGGACCCCAAAAGCCCACTTGATGCTCTACCCACCATGGCCATGCTGGTACCTAAGGTGCAAGACAAAGTCCTTTTTACTTTCACCTCTGCTTTTCTCAAGCAGAAGGCGTGTTGCCCCATATCCACCACAGTTGGTAAGGTTCTGAGTCTCACCTGAAGCCAGCAAGTCTCAGAGGCTCACCAAGGCCCTTGATGTAGTACCTGGATATGGTTGCTGGGTATTTAGAGCCAGAGGGCTCTTTAGTTAGCAGTAAGGCAGTGTGTTCACCTTCTAGCCAAGGCTGTATCTGGAAATGTAATCTGGGAACTAGGGCCTAAATAAGGGACCTCATGATTCTGACAGGTGCCTATCCTGCTGTGGCTAAGCTGGTATCTAAGATGCAAGACAAAGTCCTCCTCATTCTTTCCTCTCCTCCCCTCAAGCAGAAGGAAGAGATAGATCTCTTTTGGAGCTGCAAACTGTGCAACCTGGAGTTAGGGAAAGGGTAATGACAGGACCCCTCTGGCTGACTCAGTATGTCTATGTGTTGCCTGTCCCCCACACAGTCCACTGTCTCTGGGCCTACTTCAGCCTTAGAACATGCCTAAGAGCTTCAGTCCTTACAGCCTACCTAGACTGTCTTTCAACTTTACGTAAAGACTAAGATCACTTTGGCCCTGGGTGGTGAGGTTTGTGGGCACTCAAGTTTTCACCACTGGGAGTGGTAATTCCCCTCTGGCTAGGGTTGGTTTCAATGCTCCTTCTCTGGGCAGGCAACGATTGAGTTTGGTCCAGTACTCTTTTCTTCTCTAATAAAACAGCATTAAGTTCTATACCTCCCAATGGCTGTTTTCGCCTCCACATCACCCAGAGCAGCTCTCTGCACCATGCCTCCCCTGCTGGGGGCTGGGGGTGGTGGTAGGGGTGCCATCAAGGATTATGACCTGTTTTTTAAACATCTCTTCATTGCCTCTTTTAGTGATATGAAGTTAAAACCAGGTACTATGAGTGCTCATCTGACTTTTGGTTCTTATGAAGGTGTTTTATCTGTGTAGATCGTTGTTAACTTGGTGTCCTTGTGAGGGGGACAATCAGTGGAACTTTCTATTCACTATCTTGCTCCACCTCTGTGTGAAAATGTTTTCTTAAGTGAAAAATAGTACAAAGTGTCTATCTGATAGTGACAAGAGACAGACAAATTCCTAGGTAGACAGGGATGGTCACCTGTGAAGCCCAACCTTCAAGTCAAAGATGGCCTGAAGCCTAAAAGTCAGACTTCCTGTTCTGGTTAGAGTTCATGACAGAGTGAAAACTTTTATCCCTGTCTCACCCACTCTCTCTCTCGATCGGTTCCTTCAAGATGATGCCTTTTAACCACTTGAATGGTGTTTTTTCCAGGACCATAAGAAAGCTGAAATGCTTTGACTATGTGTTAAAGACAGATGGTATAAATGTGATTTGGGGAGAGAGGCGGAAGTGGGGCAAATCAACTAAGCTGTCAGCCTCACCATTGCAAAGAAAGCAGACTGAGAACTCAGATATGTTGTGGAAGCCTTAGTAGCTAGCAGTTGTCTCTTCTCTTCTCTTGTCTGTTTCTTAAAAAAAATACATATATATATGTATATATATATATGACATATATATAAAATATGACATATCTTTCAGAAGCATTGGCCCATTAGGAAAATCAAATATTTGTCTATTAATTCCTGTTCGGTCCATAATTTTCACATTGAGTCTGATTACAGCATTAAAGCTGCTTATCATACAATCAATAATAAAACACAGTTTTACAATCTATTCTGCATTATGAGAAAATCAGAACTGTACTTCGGCTGATTTTCAAGTGCGCATCGTTTACCATGGGAACACTCTAAGTATGTTCCTGCTCCATTTTTTTATATTATTATTGAAGCTGGATGCGATATATGGAGACAACAGTTTCTCTGCAGTGTGACAACCTTAACAGGGAAGCACTAGAGAAAAGAGACTGGATTGATACAAGGAATCACTTTGAGCTTAACAATATTGAATAAACTTTATAGTTTGAAAGGAAAAAAAAGACCGAATGTGATTTACAATGTTTATGATGCCTACTTTACTGTAAAGAACTGTTATATTCATTAACACTATTTCTTCCCATTTTTGCTTTTTCACTTTTTTTTGTTTGTTTGTTTGTTTGTTTTGAATAGGAAATTTCTTTCCTGAATGGGCATAAGCGAAAATATGGGCAGAAAGATCAGCCAAATTTGTGCTGTTTTGGCCACTTTCGGGATTATGCCCTCTCTAAAGATAGAGGAATAGCCAATCAGATTTGTCAAAGCCCATCAGCTTATGTTAGTGTCTAGCGTCTGTTAAGGTCAGGTTCCACGTAGGGGGAAACCCCTTTTACCTATCATACCCCATTAGTTAAGCACACCTGAAAATACCCTAATATATTCTTCCTCTTATACATCTGGCCCTCATTGGTAGTCTAAGTTACTCATCTTGTAGTAGTAAGGTCTGAGCATTACGCTCTATGCTACATGTTCACCTTGCCTTAGGATGGATAAATCAAACCAAAGGCATCACCACAGACCCAGGCATCTTAGACTTAAGGGAGAAGAAGTAGGATGTAAAAGGCTGGCGCAGAATTTTTTTTTTTTTTTTTTTTTTTGAGACAGAGTTTCTCTCTTGTTGCCCAGGCTGGAGTGCAATGGTGCAACCTCAGCTCCCCGCAATCTCTACCTCCCAGGTTCAAGCAATTCTCCTGCCCCAGCCTCCCAAGTAGCTGGGATTACAGGTATGCACCACCATGCCTGGCTAATTTTGTATTTTTAGTAGAGATGGAGTTTCTCCATTTTGCTCAGACTGGTCTCGAACTCCCGACCTCAGGTGATCCACCTGCCTCAACCTCCCAAAGTGCTGGGATTATAGGTGTGAGCCACTGTGCTTGGCCCGGCCCAGATTATTTAGACTAAGCTACTTTCTATAGTCCATTTGTTATGAAACCTCTATATTTGGTGTATACACTTATGTATCCATGATTAAAGTGAACCTTTTTTCTTATGTCACTTAAGATAAAATTCAACTGTAAATAACTTATAAATTCCACAAAGAATAAATCAAACAGGATTTCTTGGTTAGTGATTTGTTTTAACATTTATTCTTTTTTTACATAACTTTATTCTTTTTTTACATAACAAGATGTCTAAAGCTAGAGCTAAGCAGCCCAAGGCCAGTGAAAATGCTCCATGATTATGCCAGGAATGCAATGGATAATTAAGCGGTGATGCAGCCATTCAAAGAAGCAGCTAACTGGGGATATAGCATGAATTGTGTTATATAAGCAACAGCAGTCACGATCATTTATTGAGAATATGCCTTTTAATAGGATGTTATGCAATGCTTTACATATATTACATCCATTAATATTTATAACAACAATAAAAAGCTCTAAGAAAGAAGCAATATGATGATGATTCTCATTTACACATAAAGAAATGCACCCAAGAAGAAGCTTGAACGTCTGGAGTAGATAGCAGTATGTCAGGTAGATTATGAAAAAGTGGCAGATGCAGTGTCAGACATAATCTCTTGTAGTGTCAGGAGACGTAAGTTAAATAATGTATAATCAGAATCCAAATTACAAGTCACCGAAAAACAGCGGCCAAGACAGAGAAAGTGAAGTACAGACTGTGAAAGCAGAGTCACTGCAAAGCTGCTAGTGAACCAATGAGGGGCTTAGCCTCCAGCTTGCTCTGAGAAGCTGCCTGAACTGGTACACGTAGGAGGAATCTTAATGTAGCGTTAATCAGTGAGACTTTCCTCCCACATATAAATTGTATTTTGGATAGGCTATGGGGGAAGTCATGACGATGACACATTTCCTCTGGGGTATGGCTAGAAGGAATAAAATTAAGGGGAAGAGCCCAAACTCCTGTATGGAATGTATTGGTCAATACTTTTATGCAACGAAGTTCTTTTATCTGCATCATAAATATCAATTTTTTTAAATAATTGATCTTGGCATCAAAGGACATAATCAATAGACTGAAAAGGTATACCATGGAATGAGAGAAAATGTTTGCAAATCTTACATCTGATAAGGAGTTCATAGACTATATAAATAACTCTACAACAACAAAACAAGCTGTTTACAAAATGGGCAAAGGACTTGCATGACATTTGTCCAAAGGAAATATACAAATTGCCAATAAAAACACAAAAAAGAGTCTCAGAGCAAATCAAATCAAATGCAAATCAAAGCCGCAATGAGATATTACCTCGCATCCATTAGAATGATGCTATGGTTTTAGTATTTGTCCCTTCCAAAACTCATGATGAAACTTAATCCTCATTGCAACAACAATTAAGAGGGTGAAAAACCTGACTATGGTATTTGAGAGGGTGGGAACTTTGGAATGTAATTAAGATTAGATGAGATCATGAGGTCAGAACATTAGTGGCTTTATAAGGAGAGAGAGAGGAGCCTGAGTGAGCAAGAATCACACTATGCAATGGCCCGCAGTGCCTCAGGACCCTGCGGAGTCCTCACCAGCAACATGGTCCTCACCAGATATGCCCTCTCAAGCTTGGACTCCCAGCCTCTGGAAATGTAAGAAATAGATTCTTTTCCTTTATAAATTACCCAGTATCAGGTATTCAGTTATAGCAACAGAAATGAACTAAGTCAGATGGCTTCTGCAGAAAGAAAAAAAAAAAAAAGGAAACGACCAAAGAAAACATTGGTTAGGATGAGGAGAAAATCAGATCACTTGTTCTCTTTTAGTGAGATGCAAAGCGGTATAGCCCCTATGAAAAGCAGTATGGCAGTTTCTCAAAAAAATTAAACAAAAAAAGAATCCAGCAATTCCACTTATGGATATATATTCAAAAGTATTAAAAATGAAGTCTCAAAGAGATATTTATACACTCATGTTCATAGCATCATTATTCATAATAGCAAAAAGGCAGAATCAACCAAAATGTCTATTGATGGATGAGTGGGATCAACAAACTGTGGTATACACCTTGCAATGGAATATTATTCAACCTTAAGAAAAAGAAAATTCCAAGACATGCTCTAACATAGATGAACCATCAGGACATTATGCTAAGTGATATAAGCCAGGCACACAAAAGACAACTTCTGTATTATTCTGCTTGTATAAAGTACCTAGAGATTAATAGAGACAGAAAGTAAAATGGCAGTTGCCAAGAGCTGAGGAGTGAGGAATGGGAAGTTGTGGTTTAATGAGCATAGAGTTTCAGTTTTGTAAGATGAAAAAATATGAAGATTGGTGGCACAACAATGTGAATGTACTGCTGAATTGTACACTTAAAATTGTTAATATGATTTTTTAAAAAGACCCTGGTCTGGAATGCCAAACAAATTGGAGTTTTTTCTCTAGTTAGTGGACAGTTAGCCACTAAAGGTGTATAAGAAAACATTTGTAGTTTAGAAATATCCTCTTACCAACATCTAGCGGATGAACAGCTGGGAGACTGGAAGTAACTAGGAATCTATTCAACACAGAGGAACCTTGAAAATGTTATGCTAAGTGAAAGAAGTAAATCACAGAAGAACACATATTGTTAGAATATGTGCCTATCTGTATAAAATGTACAGAGTAGACAAATTTAAGGAGACAGAAAGTAGGTTAGTATTTTTCTATGACTGGGAGTGTGCAGGGGCTGAAGGCAGGCAGCTAAATGGTATGGGGTTTCTCTATGGGTGATGAAAATGGCGTGAAATTGATAGTGGTTACAAGTCGCATTACTCTGTGAATATATCAAAACCATTGATATATAGGAATCATGTACATTATATCTCAAGAAAACTCTATCATCTATCTATCTATCATCTCTCTCTCTCTCTCTCTCTCTAATTGAGCTTTAAAAATTCTTTCACAGGGTTGCATATATTTAACATCATAAAGTCCTAAGCAGGAAGACCTTCTATGAAAGCTTTCACTGGTATGTGTTCTTGAGCCTCCTGAGCCAACAAACAAAGTAATCATCTTTGTTTTCATCCTGTATCACTGAAATGGGATGACTCACACTTGCAAAACCTCTCTAATCTTGGTTTTTCAGGGCACACAGTTCACATAATCAGGGGATGGTATGAAGACTGAGTCTGCATACAAAAGACTTAGAGCAGAATATGAGAGAAGTGACAATATTTGCACTGAGAAAGTTGTGGTATTACTGAGAATGAAGAAATATCAGGGGAAAACTACATGCTGGAGGCTACCTGATTCTCTCACCCTTAAGCTACCATTTCTTACACAATAGTAAGGTGAGGTGGGGTTGCACAGAGCAGAAGAGGAAGGAATGCAGAAGGAAAAAAACAGACTGTAAGGCATTACAGCAATATGTACTAACTCAAAATTTATGGAGAGGAATGAACTTTAATAAAAGAAGATATCAATGCTTCTTCTTACAGTAGGAGCCAGGAAAGATAAACCATCATTGATCCTGTAGACCTGGGCTAGTGAAAACTGGAACAATATCAGTGACAAGATTTCAGCTAGAATCCCTTTCATATTAAAGCTATATTCCAGAGCATTCTGGAGAGATATCAGGATTTAGAAACTGGAAACTATCTTGATTTTTTAACTTGACATTTGCATCATGATCTCATAGCTTGTAATATATTCTTTGGTAAAAATGTGCACCTTCCAAATGCCTGATACTTTGTGAAGACATTAAGAAGAATAGTTGAACATTGACATTATTAGGTCAATCCAGGAAATTAAAAAAAAAAAAAAAATCATGGCTGACAAGAATGTAGAATACAGCTCTCCATGAATTAATGAAGAAGAAAAAAATAATAATTCTATGCCCTTCTCTAAACTAATAATTCACTTGGCAAGAGCAGGCTTGAAGGGGTTTGGCAGTAGAATTTTTCTCTCAGGATTTATTACAGTCCATTCAAATCGAGATGGAACTCTCAAGAGAAAAGTGGTGAGAAAGATGTGAAGCGTTTATGATTTGGTTGCCATTTGCTTTGCAAGAAAAAAAATATATAGTTACTATTACGGACTGAAAATTTTCTATCACAACAAAACAATGGTTTTAAAACTGCAAAGTTCTCCATTCCTCTCTGCATTGATCTGGATTCTTTTTATATCAAATAACCCAAGTCAAGGCTTCATTTCCTATAAAACCTATAAGGGCCAGCCTTAATCGACCTGACCTTCATTTTTTTCCAATATCTCAATATTTGCATATAATATCCAGTATTTGATGTACACTCTTGTCTAATAATGCCATCTCCATAAGTCTTTGTTTTTCCACCACAAGAGTATTTCTCTTTTGTTTTTAGATGTACCTCACCTATGATACAAATCAGACCACTAGAATGCTGTGAGAGAAAAATGTGTTTACTCATTTATGTGTAGAGGAAAAGTGTGTTGTAATTTTTCATTATTTTTGTTGTATTTCTCCATCTCAATGTCTCACTAAACAGTTTTTGAACTTTGAGCTTATTAATCGTATGTTATACAATCCTGGAATCACCTCATAGACACAATGACAAATTGATTCCAGTTTTGTTTTTAATCTGCCTACTCTCATGGATAAAGTTTTTCCTTTAAGTTTTTATCTATTCTGATTTTTCTTAGCTACCACCTAACCTATCACACCCTGGTTTCCAGATGCCAGTGTCAAGACTGGGGTAACTCACCGGAATGTGTGGCTAAAAACATTTTGACTTGTTGCAGGAAAGCTTTTCTTTGATTATGTGTGTAACTTTCATGCTTCCAGCCATCATTTGGGGTCTATAAAGATAATTTTTAAATATTTTTATTTAATTACTTTATCAAAATTTAGCAAAGCATACTGGGAATTCAAACAGTTTGTTTACTAGGCTTCAAAAACAGGTTTAATGGATTATTGTTCTTCTGTCAAGTTAAGTGAATGTATCAGTGGCCCTAGCCTTCTGTAGACAAAACCTAAATGAACCCTGGTCGTTGGTGGATCATTGCCATGGAAAAGACTTCGTTGTCTCTTCAGTACATACAAAGAGCAAGAAAACAACAATGGAGCAATTCTATCCAAGATCACATTTGCTATTATAATTACAGGGTGTCATGACTGCTGCTAGTTTTTAAGCTTCTGAAAGACTAGGTAAAAATAATGAGCATTTCATCAAACTTGATGTATACCCAGCAGCAAATCTTTTTTTTCTCTTTAGATTGTCTGTTTTCTTTTTCTTTTTATCACTTTTTAGCAAGCATTTTGTATTACTTAGAGGTAGTTATTGTCGTTGTTTGTTTTACACTTACAGACTTGATAATAAAACACATGCTCACCCAGGTATCCTAGCAACTCAGTTCCTTTTTTTATTTCTCTCTGGTGCTTAAAGTAGATGCTCTGAGAGCCTTTCCTCAAGCTATTAAGGGACACATATGGCTAATCTAGAGCAACACACTTCATCTTGGTCTAACTCACTGGAAATCAATATTCATTATCATGGATTATTCACCTCAAAAAAGGACACTATTGGCCCTGAAAGTTATCAGGAGGCTGGAAATAACTACAAAATGGCGATACAGGAGACGGCTTGAGGAAAGGAAGGCCACAGATTGGAAAGGAGGGACAGAGGAGTTATGTCTTATTCTCCCACTGGGCTCTGGCTCTCATTGCCCCAGCTGCAAGCTGCAATCCCTGGCCTAAGGATGTAGGAGTTACCAGACTTAAATGGGGCCCCAGCTCTGTCATTACTAAGGTGTGTGATTGTCAGCAGGTCACTGAAGCCCAGGTTTATCTATGATCAAACAAGAAAAGGCAGTGTCAGTGATCTGGAGAGATTGGCTGGGCCCCCCAGCCTTCTGGGTAACCTCTAAAGTGTTGACTAAAAACCCAAGACACAAGAGTTTGTGGGAGATGCCCATATACAGAGCAAGACAAAATGAAAATATGAAGACTATAGCTTTGTTTAGGGAAACAGACTTGGGACAGAAGCTTCTAGAAACACAGAGACAAGTAGAAACAGTTCTAGATTCCTGGAAGGGAGAAGGGTGAGACTGGCTACAGCTGTCATGTGAGAGCTGATTATTAAATTTTTAGGAATTTCGCTAGCTGGTCATTAAATCTGCCACTGGTAAAATTTAAATTATGTAAATCTACAATAAAAATACATTAGAAACAAAGATAAAACACAAAATTAATCACTCCTTTATTATTTTACTATATTTCAATAGTATCTATGATTTGGTACTATGTACACGATTGAATTAGCAAATCCTAAAATCAGGGGTTTTTTTGGAAGAGAGTGGAGAGGGATATCTATACTGGTTTTCAGAACACTTTTCACATACCTTGTGAGACAGTCAAGGTAATCACCAGCATCTTACCTTACTACAGATTTAAATAATTAATGAAGTAAAGTGACTGGCTTGAGTCACATAGTAACTGGCTGCATACAGGTAGGATTCCAAGTCTCCTGATTCTTAATCCAAAAATATAATTATCCTCGGTCACACTTCATATTAGTTCATTTTCTGTTGCTTATAATGGAATATCTGAAACTGGGTAATTTATAAAGAAAAGAAATGCATTTCTTACAGTTATAAAGGCTGAGCAGTCTAAGGCCCAGGGGCTGCATCTGGTGAGGGCCATCTTGCTGATGGGGATTTTCTACAGAGTCATAAAGTGGTGCAGGGATCACATAGGAAAAACTGGCAGAATGTAGCTCAAATAACAAAAAAACTTATTTTGTTTATTTAGTCATTAGATAGCTCAGGTCTCTCTTCCACTTCCAATAAAGCCACCAGTTTCTTTCCCATGATAATCCATTAACCCATTAATCCATTAATCATTAATTCATGAATGACTAATCCATTCATGGGAGCAGAGCCCTCATGACCCAGTCACTCCTTAAGACCTTACCTTTCAATACTGCCACATTGAGGATTAAGTTCCAACATGATCTTTGGAGGAGACAAAGATCCAAACCATAGCATGTTTCACTAATTTTTCTTTTTATAGGAGGCCATAGAGGAAACTTTTAGTGATTTTATGTAGGCTCCCTACCTTGCTTAGCAGAATGTTGTGTTACGTCTGTGACACACCTAATTCTCTGTCACTCTTTAAGCCAGATACTCCACTTGTCTCAAGGGTAATGACATTTTCCCTGCCTTACAGGATTCTTGTGTGAAAGAAGTGATAAATGGATAGAAAAGTGTTTTGAAATGAATGTAGAGCCGTTAGAATTTTATGGAGTAATTTTTATTAAAACTTTTTCATTTTGTTATTATCTCCACAATGATAAGAATTAAGCTAGTAGTAAAAGGATACAAACTTTTAGCTGGGACTTAAAAAAAGAGACAAGTAAATCGCAGAACATGAATTTTCTGTCCCATTTACTCTCTCTTCAGTCTGTTTAGATTCGCTATATAGGTGTGGGGTTTGTGACTCAAGTTAAAAGAAGTGTTAAAGGTAAGACCTCAAACTATAAGAATCTGAGAAGAAAACATAGAAAATATCATTCTGGACATTGGCCTTGGCAAATAATTTATGATAAAGCCCTAAAGAGCAATTGTGACAAAAACAGATTGACAAGTGGAACCTAATTAAGCTAAACGCTTCTGCACAGCAAAGGAAACTATCAATAGAGCAAAAAGACAGCCTACAGAATGGGAGCAAGTATTCACAAACCATTTGTCTGACAAAGGGCTAAGAACCACCGTCTATAAGAAATTTAAACAATTCAAAAAGCACAAACCCAATAATCCCCATTAAAAAATAGACCAAAGACATGAACAAACTTTTCTCGAAAGAAGACATACAAGTGGCCAAAAAACACGTGAAAAAATGTTCAAGATCACTAATCATCAGAGAAATGCAAATCAAAATCATGATGAGATGCCATCTCTCACCAGTCAGAAAGGCTATTACTAAAAAATCAAAAAACAAGAGATGCATGTGAGGCTGTGTAGAACAGGGAACATTTCTACACTGTTGGTGGGGCTGTAAATTAGTCCAGCCACTGTGGAAAGCAGTTTGGAGATTTCTCAGAGAACTTAAAACAGAACTGCCATTTGACCCAATAATCCCAGTATTGGGTATATATCCAAAAGAAAATGCATTGTCCTACTAAAAAGATACATGCACGCACATGTTCATCACAGCACTATTCATCATAGCAAAGACATGAATCACCCTATGTGCCCATGAATAGTGAACTGGATAAAGAAAATGTACATATACACCACAGAATACTATGCACAGCCATGGAAAGAAAGAACAAAATCATATTTGCATGCTTATGGATGCTGGTTGGGGGACATTATTCGTATTCTTTTCTTTCTTTCTTTCCTTCCTTCCCCTTCCCCTCCTCCTTCCTTCCTTCCTTCCTTCCTTCCTTCCTTCCTTCCTTCCTTCCTTCCTTCCTTCCTTCCTTCCTTCCCTTCCTTCCTTCCTTCCTTCCTTCCCTTCCTTCCCTCCCTCCCTCCCTCCTTCCCTTCCTTCCTTCCTTCCTTCCCCTCTCTCTTTCTCTCTTTCTCTTTTCTTCATTGAATCTCTCCTATTCATATTCCATTTCATTCTTGATCTCAGCTCACTGCAAGCCATTCTCCTGCCTCAGCCTCCCAAGTAGCTGGGACTACAGGCACCTGCTACCACGCCCAGCTAGTTTTTTGTGTTTTCAGTAGAGACGGGTTTCACTGTGTTAGCCAGGATGGTCTCCATCTCCTGATCTCGTGATCCACTCGCCTTGGCTCCCCAAAGTGCTGGGATTACAAGCATGAGCCACCGCGCCCAGCCTGAAGGACATTACTCTAAATGAATTATCACAGAACAAAAAAACAAATACTGCATATTCTCACTTATAATCGGAGCTCAGCATTGGATGGCCATGGACATAAAGATAAAAACAGTATACACTGGAGACTACTGGAGGGGAAAGGGGGAAGCCAAAGGGCTGAAAAACTACCTGTTGGGTATTAGGCCTATTACTTGGATGATAGGATCATTCATACCCCAAACTGAAATGTCATGTAACATGCCCATGTAACAAATACACACATGTACCCCTGAATCTAAAAGTTGAAATTTAAAAAAAAACAAAAGAAAAAGGGAATTTACTACTTTTTATTAAATGTATACAAGTAATTAAGCAGAAGATTGTGACTGCAAAAGAAAGAAGAAGTAAATAGAAAATCTTTGACCAATAAAGAAGGAAAATATGTCTTAGCAATATAAAGTGCTCTTTGTTGATGGGAGAATGTCCACTAGGATTATGATGTAGTTAAGTTATCTGCGGTTTGTAAAACTCAAAACCAATCTCCAGTAATCTGGGATTCCATAAGAATCAGATTCCCTATATACCTATGAGACAAAATTATACAAGGTGTCTGGGTCAACAGACAGGGCTATTACAAGCAAAAGTTGGAAAATGCAAATTTTGGCAGAAAATAATTCTTAAGTCTTAAGATCTTCACAAAATTATGTATTTGAAATTAAGAAGATAAAATCTTCTGACTTTTCTGGTATCAGAGGAGCATTTTTTATATTTTCTTATTGACTTTTAATTTTTCTGTTTTCTTTCTACTTTAGTGGTATTTTGTTGTGTTTTATTTAAATCTGACTATATATGTTATATATATCTATCATATATATATGTTATGATTTATATATCTATGATATATATATGTTATGATATATATATATCAACAATTTGTTCAACAACTTGAACACAGAAGCAGATAAAATAATCTACCTATTAAATATCTAAATATTGTTTTTAGAAGCCACTCTTCTCAATACTTTGTTAAAAAGTAGTCTTTCTTTTGGCTGGGCACAATGGCTTATGCTTGCAATTCCAACACTTCGGGAGGACAAGGTTGGCAGATTGCTTACGCCTAGGAGTTCGAGACTAGCCTAGTCAACATGGTCAAACCTTATCTGCACTAAAAATGCAAAAATTTAGCCAGACGTGGTGGTGAATGCCTGTAGTCCCAGCTACTCAGGAGGCTGAGATGGGAGAATCACATGAGACCCGGAAGTCGAGGCTGCAGTGAGCCATAATCACATCACCGCACTTCAGTCGGGGCAATGACAGGGAGACCCTGTCCCTCCCTGCCAAAAAATAATAACAAAAGGAATCTTTCATAAGACTGTAAGACTATTTTATGCTAATATGAAAGGTGTTCATTGTTATTTTAATAAATAGACAAATAATAATATTAAAAATAGTGATACCTGTATTTTATACTAAATATTTAAAATAGTAAATGTTGATAGATATAGTCCCCATGAACACAAACTCTTTGGAGTCTTCAATATTTTCTAAGAGTGTAAAGGAGTCCTGAGGCCAAAAAAAAAAAATTTAATGTAAAAATTGATTAGTTGATGAAAGAAATGTGGACCTTTGGTCTTGAATTTCTGTAACTTTAGAATACCATTTATAACAAAGTAAAAATAAAACTTAGTGTAACCCCCAAATCTACTGTAGTTGGCACTGCAAACTGCAAGATGTTAGTAGTGTGTTTTATTAAGTTCCTGTCATTCATCAACAAGAGATGAGCACACGTTCAGCTTTTTATAATCTAGCCTAATGGAAATTAAAACCATCCCTCTCACGCCTCTTTTATGCACACAAACCTACGTGTGTCTTTGGATGAGAAATTGATGAACACTGTTGCAACACGGGATACACAGATATCGAAGTTGGTTCATGCACGTTGACATTAAAATAATGAAAATTGTATAAACTTTTAATTATATATATAATTTATATATATAATATATATATAATATAACTTTTAATTATAGTTACATAGTGATAATTGGACCGAAGAAGACTATAATTTTTAGAATCAAGAATCCACTGTCTAGAGAACATTCTGTCATGCAAACTGTTTACATTATAGTTTTTACATTAAGTTTTTTTTGGTCTAAATAGCCTGTGCTTTATACAAATGTCCTCTGTGGATAAGCAGAATGAGAAAAAAAAAAAAAAAGCAGAAAACTAAAACCAGACAGAGGGCACTGAAAAGACTTGAGTAGAAAAGGCAAAGTTCAAGATGAAGAATAGAAGCAAATCAAGTTGGATTGTTTAAGTACATCAAATTGTGATGGCCAATTACAACAGATGCAATCTGTACTTAAAACGTACTTCAAGTGAAAAAGGTGGTGAGGAGTGACCAAAGTGAAATTTAACTTGGTGATAATACAGATAAAATCAGAAAAAGCATTCTAGAGATAGAGATACTATAACAGGAAAACTTCAGTTCATTTTTTCATTATTGTATATTCAATGACTCTATGGAGATGAATTAAGTACTAGTCTAGATCCCAGAAATACAAGATTAATACAACATAGACTTTGTCCTTGAGATTCAGGAATTGTATCACTATGCTTATATATTTATTACAATTGATTAAAAAAAGGATTCCATTAAATCTAAATTGATACAGCTTCAAATAAGATTGTTCACCGAAGGATATTTTCATCAAGAGTGTAAGTGGATGCTGTTGAAAACATTTTTTTTTCTTTAGATTCTGTCATAGGTTTAGATTTTGGCATCTGACACTTTCTTTCCCTGGCAGACCTTGGAAGAAATTTCTTTGCCTTCAAATAAGAATAATAAAAGTGGCATTCAAAATAATTGTTGCCTTAAGTTTGATTTTGTGACAAAGATAAAAAACAGTGGCTTTATTCCTGTGCTATTGATGAGAACAGTGCTGAGACAATCACTCCCTTTCCCTGCCCCACAGTGAGAGTCAGTGTGAAATATGTTTAGAAACTGAATTATATTTTATTGATATATTGCAAATGTAAAGCATTTCCCCACAAGTACATTAATAAAAATCCATTCTTTTAAATAAATGAGAATACTATTTCCCTACTGGATTGAGCCACCTAACAAAAAAAATCCCAATTAAAAAGTTACATTCTATTTTTGAAATGAAAAATGAAGACTAGCACCAGAGAACTAATGTCAGTAAATGGAGGCCATGTAAAATATGCTGTAGTTTGAACGTTGGGATAATGAAACCCTCACACACAAGAGACTTCCAACCACTGAATCTCGCTTTGATCCTGATCATACATTGCCCTCAAGCTTTCATGTGAAGTAGGCCAACAGAGCTTTCAAAATTACACACACACACACACACACCCCTATATACAGGAGAGGAAGCCTGAGAACATATCCCTGGGAGCTGTGGTAGAAGGCAGATCGATTATCAAGAAAAATATTTCCCAAGGAAAGCTCATATGTAAACAAAAAATTTCCTCTACCTACAACTAGGAGAAGCTCTTTAAAATTAGGAAGAAATCTGAATTCAGTCCTAGTCTTTCTTTTTATCAGTATCCGTCTATGACCCTTTCCTAAACATGTTTCACACTAAAAACTGACCTCTTCCACCCCTCCTGTTGAAATCCCCATAACCTAATGGAACTCATTCCATCCAGTAAGACCATTTAAGCTGAGTGGCAAATTGTTGTAAATGGCTACCTGATATTGTATCTGTCCAATTTCCATGTCTAAAAAGGAAATCTTAAATCCAAAGTAATCAATGTATCTTTTAATTTTTGTATTGAGGTGAAACTCATGTAACATAAAATGAACTATTTTCATATGGTGAAAGACATGTTATTAAAGGCACAAACACCATTTCTATCTAATCCCAGTTTTTTTTTATCACTCCAGAAGGAAACACCATACCCATTAAGAGGTTGTTCCATATTCTCCCCTCCACCCAGCTCCTGTCAATCACCAATCAGTATTCTGTTTCTGTGGGTTTAACTTTTACATATATTTCATATAAATGGAATCATACAATATGTAAACTTTTGTATTTGGCTTTATTTACTTAGCATAATATTTTTGAGGTTCATCCATTTTTTTGGTATGTATCATTCCTCATTTCTTTTTGTGGCTGTATAATATTCCATTAAATCTATGTACCATAATTTACCCATTCATCTATTGAGGGATACATGGGCTTTTTTTATCTTTTGACCCTTGTGAATAGTTCTGCTATAAACATGTGTGTCCAAGTCTTTTTTAATACTAGTTTTTAATTCTTTGGGGTATGATGCTTTGAGGAATTGTACTCTTGAGTGCAATAGTATTTTATGTTTAACTTTTGAAGAATGACCAAACTGTTTTCTATCACTCCTAAACCACCTTAAAGTTCCATTATCAATGTACAAAAGTTCCATTTTCTCAATTTTTTTTTTTTTTTTTTTGAGACAGAGTCTCATTCTGTTGCCCAGGCTGGAGTGGAGTGGTGCGATCATGGCTCACTGCAACCTCTGCCTCCTGAGTTCAAGAGATTCTCCTGCGTCAGCCTCCTGTGTAGCTGGAATTATGGGAGCCCACCACCATACTCAGCTAATTTTTTTTTTTTAATTTAGTAGAGATGGGGTTTCGCCATATTGGCCAGGCTGGTCTCAAACTCCTGACCTCAGGTGATCCACCTGCTTTGGCCTCTTACAGTGCTGGGATTACAGGTGTGAGCCACTGTGCCCAGCCCCCTTTGCACACTGGGTATAATGTGCTCCATACTTGCAATTTTAAATTGCTTTTCTCTAATGTCAAATAATATTGAACACCGTCTCATGTGCTTTTTGGCCATTAGTGTATCTTCTTTGAAGAAATGTCTATTATTCAAATCCTTTGTCTGTTTTTTTTGTTTTTGTTTTTGTTTTTTTTTACTTGGGGAAATCAACTTTTTTTCAACTTTTATCTTAGATTAAAGGGGTACATGTTCAGATTTGTTAGCTGGGTATATTTTGTGATGCTGAGGTTTGGAGTACAAATGATCATGTCACCCGGGTACTAAGTGTACCCAGTAGTTCATTTTTCATCCCTTGCCTCACTCCTGACTTCATTCTCTGGTAATCTTTAGTGTCTATTTTTGCCATCGTTATGTCCATAAATATACAATGTTTACCTCCCATTTTTTATAAGTGAGAATATGCAGTATTTGGTTCTCTCTTCCTGTGTTAATTTACTTGGGATAATGTCCTTCAGCTGCATTCATGTTGCTGCAAAGGACATGATTTTATTCTTTTTTATGGATGCATAGTATTCCATAGTGTATATGTACCACATTTTCTTTATTCAGTCCACTGTTCATGGCACCTAGGTGGATTCCATGTCTTTGCCATGGTGAATTGTGTTGCAATGAACACGTGAGTGGATGTATCATTTTAGCAGAAGGAGTTACTGTCTTTTGGGTATATACCCAGTGATGGGATTGCTGGGTCTAATGGTAATTCTGTTTTAAGTTCTTTGAGAAATCTCTGAACTTATTTCCACAAGGGCTGAGCTAATTTACATTCCCACCAACAGCATATAAGGGTATAGCAAGAATTCAGCGACATATTTAGAAACAAAGGAGGAGAAAGAAAGCAAAGAATGGAATCCCTCCTGCTGCCTTGCTGCTGCTCCTCCGAAAACCACCCTCCTTATGAGGCTGTTTATTTTCTTCACACCCTAGGTAGCTTGAAATGATGGGACTGTTAGCCAACTTGATACACAATTGGACTTGTAATTATTTGAAATAATCACTATGTACCCACTTGCGACAAACAAACCCAAAAGGAAAGAAACAGAAAAAAGGACAGCAATAAAACATTTCTACCCTCTACACCCAACCTCACCCCCCGTAAAGCTCCTGTCCTTTGAAAGTATGCTGATGGCTTGGCAGTTGGGCATCTTGTAAGAATGGTTACAGTGCAGTCAGGTTGCCCAGGTTCGCTCAAACTCTGACTCTGTCACTTTCTAACTGTACGATTTGGGTAAAGTTGTCATGGCCTGCTTTATAAAATTACTGTGAAAATAAGAGAATCCATACATGATGAAAAATAATAAAATGTCCAACATAGTGTATTCACATAAAAATAACTTATGAATAAACAGTAGCTATCAACGTTTTTGACTATCTTACATATCCCTTGTACTGTCATGCAACTGACTACAGAACACTGTTCATTAATTGAATGGATTGGTACTGGGTGCATATCTCCCTCTCAATTCAAAATCCAGCTGGTGTCCTTATTTCTATTAATTCCCCTATCTTTCCTTATTCTTTCCTAGTCATTGTTTACATACTCTCTACTGACATTCACATTTTAATAGACTCTAATATAGGACTCTTCTCCACCTGGATTACTGTTTTTTAGTTACTACATACAAACAATACATTTTAGTTGTCATCTGACTCCACTACCCCTCACTTCATTCAAACTGTTTTCCACACTCTGATATAGCCTTCTCCTTGAAAAGTACCCTCCTTTTTTTTTTTTTTTTTTTTTTTTTTTTTTTTTGGTCTCTTTCTTCCCTTCTTACTTTGAAGATTTACACCCTGTACCTGGTCATTAAAAATTTTGGCATTTTAAGTCTTATGCCTAGATCCACTTTGCTCTATTTTCTCTTTCTAGCCAATAATATTTTTTGTTAGGTAAATCAATGTGTGAATAAGCATGTAAATGCCACTTAGTTCCATGTCTTCTAGGTGATGAGTCAATACAGTTTTCCTTAGAAGTTTTCCACTTATAAATACATTTGCTCCTTCCTTGGTAAAGTTTTTGTTGTTTTGTCTTACTTCATACTGAGGGTGTGGTGTTAAATACTGCCTACAGATGCTTATCATCCACAAACTTCTAATGAACCCCGCATAATAGTTCAATGCTTTTAATATTGACAATAACTTCGCTAGGCACTTTATATGTTTCTCGTTTAATTATCACCACAACCTGCTAGTTGTGTATTAACAATCCCAATTTGAAGATGACGACATACCTTCCAGAAGTTTACCGGTTGCACAAACTGAACACATCTAGTTAATGTTGAAACCAGAATTAATATAATGTTAGTGACGCTCTAAACCACTGCTCTTTCCAGTGTTTCAATTTTCCTCTCATAAAATTAGATCAGTCACATTTGTGCCTATACATAAAAACTGACTTTGAGAAAAAAGATATTAAATCAAGGATCTGATTCTTTTCAAAACAGAAATGGGTAACCAGATGTTGTCAGAGCACAGTTATGTGTGTCAGTGTAGTGTCAATTTGCCTGAAATTGACAGACCTAGTCTAAGAAACCATGAGAAATTGACAAATGGTAAGAGGGTAATTTGCAATTTAGAAAATAAAAATTCTCTCTAAGAGCTACTAATATAATTAAAAATTGCTGCATCACACTAAAGCACATTAAACGATATTAAATCAGAATATGAAATTTAAGGTATGCAGTAATCTGTATTAAAAATATCTGTGGGTGATTTGAGAATTAAAAAATATATACTGAGGACTCCCTTCAGAAACACTCTACAATCTGTGACAGTAAATGTATCAATGTAGAGCTAATGAATAGAAGGCATATTATTTGATTAAGAAAACTAAGAATATAGCAACAAAATGTTTATTTTTATTAGTCTGCATACAATGGGCATATTCAAAAATGCCTTTTGCAAGTGGTAAAATTATCTAAAGTGTCTTATATTCTTTCAATTTGCATATGCAGTTGTTTGTAGGCAAAAAGGCAGTCTTGCTTCCATTGACAGAAATTGAGTTTGTATTCTTTTCAAACTTGGTAGTATTTAAAGAACTTTGCACACAAATAATTTAGATTATGATTTTTCCTCTGTTCTGTGTAACAGTTCTACCTTCTGTTCTGTACACATAGATATTCAAAGGACTATACCAAAAAAAGAATCTTCTCAATGAGTTCAAATAAAGTGAGTTTGGTTGATTGGATTAGAAAGTAGTGCTTTCAACAAACATTTAGATGAAGTCTGGAATAGTGGCACTTGATAATTTAACTTTTGTCTTAGTTCTCATCTCACCTAGATTCTTCAATAACAAAGGAGCATATTTTCAAGGTTTTGTTTGCAGCTCAAATAATAGTCAGGTCCTTCTAAAAAAAAAAATAGCTATCTATGGTGCGGTGAGGCTGGGCCATTAGAATAGCAGGATCAGTGGGCAGTAAGTCCTGAGATACAAAATGTATTGCAGGTTGAGGTATAATATAAATATTTGAAATCCAAAATGCTTCCAAATCTAAAACTGAGTACTGAGATGATGCCACAAGTGGAAAATTCCACACCTGACCTCATGTGCTAGGTTGCAGTCAAAACAGTCAAAATTTTGTTTCATACACAAAATTATTTAAAATATTATACAAAATTACCTCCATGCTATGTGTTTAAGGTATATATGAAACATAAATAAATTTTATGTTTAGAGATGGGTTTCATTCCCAAGATTTCTCATTACGTGTATGCAAATATACCAAAATTCACAAAGTCTGAAATCCAGAACATCTCCGGTCTCAAGTATTTTGGACAGGGAACATTTAACTTGCAGTTCTAATTCTCTGATTAAAGGTTACAGTCATCCTTGCTTAAATAACGATCCCAAGGAGAGTGCAGGCAAAGAAAACAGTAACAGAAAGTGGAAAACTGATAACAGTTAGAAAAGAGTAGGCTTTACAGTCCTTTTTATAGGATTGACTTGAGTTTGGGAAAACTATGTAGCATCACTGACATATAAAACAATGCTTACTATAACCATTTGCAAGATCAGAAACTGTGGATTGATTCACACGTGGGAATAGTAAAATGGTAAAGTGAGAAGAGAATCTAAGGAGTTCTGTGTAGAATTCACTCATTAAATATGCAGTTCCCATAGAAAATGGTGGAAACCAAACACTTCATTGGTTACAGGACATTTGTTCCAGTAAAACAGTAGTATCTAAACATGGTAAATTACTTGGTAATTTTTTAAAATTTTAATTTTTATTTTTTTACATAAAATCTCCTAAATACCTACCCAAAGTTAAAGTGTTAGAATGTATGTGGAAAGAATTTCAAAATTGTATTTTAAAGAGCCCTCCAGTTAATGCTGACATGTGATCACCCAGGAACCCCTAAACTCAATCTGAATGGCTGTTACGCTCCTGACAAGTTAATATTTCTGTAAAACAGGAAGGAAGGTCTTCATCTCTCGTTCAACTTTTCTAACTAGTGAACTACAAAGTTATATTTCTTATTTAATCATCATAACCACAACAACAGCCTAACCAATATTAAGCACCTTCCAAACAGGCCTATGGAAATTACTTTCCATGTGCTCCGTAATTCTATTCACACAATTATGAAAAAGATAGGTACTATTGTTTTTCTTACTTTATATTAAAAAGAAATTCAAGAGATCAAGTACCTGCCCAGTGTAAAAGCTGATACATTTTAGAGCTTTGATTCATTGCGTAATGTGGCAGACATGGAGATGCCCTCTCCAGATCCCTCTTCATAGAAGGATTTGTTGCCCCAGGTGCTGAGAGTGTGGTCAGCAGACGACTTCCAGCTGACAGCTTCTTCAGAGTTTGTCTTAGGTAACAGAGCTGCCTTGCCCAAGGAAACGTTCATCCTGGAGCTGCCCACATGCAGTGACTAATTAAGGCAAGTGTAAAGTGTACAAGGAACAGGCCATCCCAGCAACAACAAGACAGTTTTGACAGGTCAAAAATGCTCCTCCCATTCCTGTGAAGTGACTAAACTGTTTATTCCTAATAAATGCCATGCATGCTAATTTTCATCTCAGCATCTGCTTTGGGGATGACAATCTGCAATACCAGGCAGATTGAATGTTTTAATCCATTGTTTCAAGGCACCGTATTTCTCTTACTCTTTTTCCTTCATTCTTTTCTATTTTCCATTGCATGATGTTGTACATTATTGGGAGACAAACTCTGAGATACAGATCTGTGTGTAAAATATTTACTGGAAAGTACTTTCAAAATCAACACCTATTTCCTCAAGAGGAAACAGGATTGGGCAGAGGGCATAATAAATTGCTATACAGTCACAAGAAGGATTTTAAGGTATTCTACAGCGTTCTGGAGCTGAAGTGACCATTCAGACTCTTTCTGCAATGAGGCAAAAGGGCCAGGCTATGACATCCCAGAATTATGATTAGTTGTAAGCTGTGCCTAGGAAAGGAGTTTAGTAAGTAGCTCACCAGTTGAGGGTAATTTTTAGAGAAGGGGTAAGCTGAGAGCTGAAAATCATCAACAATGCCAGCTGCTGGGGGAATGCAAATAATGCAGTGTCTGGAGACATTTTCCCCATTGTCTTGGGGATTAACATTCTGCTCCTTGTTACTTATGCAAAATTTTGCAGCCAGCTTGAATTTCTCCTTAGAAAATGGGTTTTTCTCTTCTATCACATTGTCAGGCTGCAAATTTTCTAAACTTTTATGCTCTGCTTCCCTTATGGTGAGGGTAATAAAAAATTGGAAGAAAAAAAGGACATATTTGATATCATCCAAAGACTGAAAAGCTCTGAAACTGCGCTTCTCACCTTCAGTCAAAATAGAAAATAACATATATATGTTGCATTCAGAAGGGGTTATCAATTATTTACTAATCTTCCTTTTGTGTTTTCCTATGAAAGGAATTCAAGAAGATTCCTGAAGTAAAAGTTCCTAAAACCCATCAAATAAGACTGTGGACCCAAGTGGAGTGAGAGCTGGATTATAGCAGATGCTTTTGGCAGACTGCCTAGAAAACTCCTCATTTACACTCCAGGGCATGTTAGAGATCTTCACGACAGCCATTCCCTTCACAGGTCCAAAGGCCTAAGAGAAAATGGTTTACTGGGTCTTGCCCAGGGTTTCTGTGCTGTGTGCAGCCTAGGGACTTAGTGCCCTGTGTCCCAGGTGCTCCAGCTGTGGCTGAAAAGGGCCAACACAGAGGTTGGGCCATAGCTTCAGAGGGTGCAAGCCTCAAGCCTTGGCAGCTCTTATGTGGTGTTGAGACTGCAAACACATGGAAGTCAAAAATTGGGGTTTGGCTGACAAAAACAAGCAATGGGGAAAGGATTCCCTATTTAATAAATGGTGTTGAGAAAACTGGCTAGTCATATGCAGAAAACTGAAATTGGACCCCTTCCTTACACCTTATACAAAAATTAACTCAAGATGGTTTAAAGAGTTAAAAGTAAGACCTAGAACCATGAAAATCCTAGAAGAAAACCTAGGCAATACCATTCAGGACATAGGCATGAGCAAAGCCTTCATATCTAAAGCACCAAAAGCAATGGCAGCAGGAGTCAGAATTGACAAATGGGATCTAATTAAACTAAAAACCTTCTGCACAGCAAAAGAAACTATCATCAGAGTTAACAGGCAGCCTACAGAATGGGAGGAAATTTTTGCAATCTATCCATCTGACAAAGGGCTAATAATCCAGAATCTACAAAGAACTTAAACAAATTTACAAGAAAAAAACAAATGACACCATCAAAAAGTAAGCAAAGGATATGAACAGACACTTCTCAAAAGAAGACGTTTATGTGGCCAACAAACATATGATAAAAAGCTCATCATCACTGGTCATTAGAGAAATGCAAATCAAAACCACAATAAGATACCATCTCACGCCAGTTAGAATGATGATCATTAAAAAGTCAGGAAACAACAGATGCTGGAGAGGATGTGGAGAAATAGGAATGCTTTTACACTATTGGTGGGAGTGTAAATTAGTTCAACCATTGTGGAAGACAGTGTGTCGATTCCTCAAGGACCTAGGAACAGAAATACCATTTGATCCAGCAATTCCATTACTAGGTATATACCCAAAGGACTATAAATCATTCTACTATAAAGACACATGCATATGTATGTTTATGGTGGCACTATTCACAACAGCAAAGACCCAAACCAACCCAAATGTCCATCAATGATAGGCTGGATAAAGAAAATGTGGCACATGTACATCATGGAATACTATGCAACCATAAAAAAAGGAGAGTTCATGTCCTTCGCAGGGACACAGATGAAGCTGGAAACTATCATTCTCAGCAAACTAACACAAAATCAGAAAACCAAGCACCACATGTTCTCACTCATAAATGGGAGTCGAACAATGAGAACACATGGACACAGGGAGGGTAACATTACACAATGGGGCCTGTTGCAGGGTGGAGGGCTAGGGGAGGGATATCATTAGGAGAAATACCTAATGTAGGTGATGGGTTGATGGGTGCAGCAAACAACCATGGCATGTGTATACCCACATAACAAAACTGCACATTCTGCACATCTACCCCAGAACTTAAAGTATATATATAAAAAAAAAAGTATTGGGGTTTGGGAACCTCCACCTAGATTTCAGAAGATGTAGGGAAATACCTAGATGCCCAGGCAGAAGTTTGTGCCAGGGGTGGGGCCTTCATGGAGAACCTCTACTGTGGCAGTGCAGAAGGAAAATGTGGGGTCAGAGACCCACACAGAGTCCCTACTGGGGTACCACCTGGTAGAGCAGTGAGAAGAGAATCATCCTCCCTACCCCAGAATACGAGATGCACTGATAGCTTGCACCATTCACCTGGAAAAGCCACAGACACTCAATGCCAGCCCATGAAAGCAGCCAGGAGGGAGGTTGTACTCTGCAGAGCTACAGGGGCGGAGCTGACAAAGACCGCGGGAGCCCACTCCTTGTATCGGCATGACCTGGACGTGAGACCTGGAGTCAAAGGAGGTCATTTTGGAGCTTTTACATTTGACTACTCTGCTGGATTTCGAACTTGCATGGGCCCTGTAATCCCTTTGTTTGGGCCAATTTCTCCCATTTGGAACTGCTGTATTTACACAATACCTGTACCCACAATGTATATGGGAAGTAACTAGCTTGCTTTTGATTTTACAGGCTCATAGGCAGAAGGGACTTGCCTTATCTCGGATGACACTTTGGACTGCGGACTTTTGGGTTAATGCTGAAATGCGTGAAGACTTTAGGGGACTGTTGGGAAAGGCATGATTGGTTTTGAAATGTGAAGACATGAGATTTGGAGGGGTCAGGGGTGGAATGATATGGTTTGGCTTTGTGTCCCCACCCAAATCGCACCTTGAATTGTACTCCCATAATTCCCTTGTGTTGTGGGAGGAACCTGGTGGGAGACAATTTGAATCATGGGGGCAGTTTCCCCCATACTGTTCTTGTGGTAGTGATCCTGTCTCGCGAGATCTGATGGTTTTATCAGGATTTTCCACATCTGTATCTTCCTCATTTTCTCTTGCCGCTGTCATGTAAGCAGTGCCTTTCGCCTCCCGCCCTGATTCTGAGGCCTCCCCAGCCATCTGGAACTGTAAGTCCAATTAAACCTCTTTTTCTTTTTAGATGGGTATGTCTTCATCGGCAGTGTGAAAATGGACTAATACACTTATTAACGGGCCTAATTTTAATATTGCTGATTCTAGGGATAGAGAGGCCCTGGAAGAAGGAGAGAGAGAGTGGAACGGCCAGTTTGTGGAGCAGTCAGAACACACACAATATTTATTGATTAAATTTGCTATCTTATATGGTCATGGTTCATGACACCCCCCAAAATGACAACAGTAACATCAAATATCACTGATCACAGATCACCATTACAGATATAATAAGGAAAAAGTTCAAAATCTTGTAAGAATTACCAAAATGTGACACAGAGACACAAAGAGAGGACATGCTCTTAGAAAAAAAAAATGGCACTGGTAGGCTTGCTCAACACAGGGTTTTCACAATGTTCAATTTATAAAAATTGAAATATCTAAGAAGTCCAATAAAACAAAGTACAATACAATGAAGTATGCCTGTAAACATGTTTATGCATACACACACATACCGATACCCTTCAGGCTACTTCTTTTCATAGACAATCTGGCTGGCCAGGCACACAGACTAAATTCCTGCTGATTTACCTCTCATTGCTTTCTTTCTGTTATCTCTGAGTGAGCCTTTAGTGCAGCCAAAAAGCACTTTTCACCTGCATCCAAAATTGAAGCTGACAAATCCATAAAACAAACATATTTTCTCTTCTCCTTCAACTTGTAATGGTGATGGCTGCTGAAGCATAGATGTAAACTGAGGAAAAGCTACTGGGGGCAAAAGCTGTAGCTGACATGCAGCTCTGAGTCTCTAGTTGATGTGGTTTACTTGAGACCTCCCAAATGCTTGACTGCTTGACTATGATATTAGATGAATTATTTTCTTTTTCTTTTTCTTTCTTCTTCTTTTTTTTTTTTTTTTAATAGATGGAGTCTCACTCTGTCACCCAGGCTGGAGTGCAATGGCACAATTTTGGCTCATTGCAATCCTGCAACCTCTGCCTCCCGAGTAGCTGGGATAGCCAGGCATGCACCACCATGCCTGGCTAATTTTTCTATTTTTAGTAGAGATGGGGTTTCACCATGTTGGCCAGGCTGGTCTCGAACTCCTGATCTCAAGTGATCCTCCCTCCTCAGCTTTCCAAAGTGTTGGGATTATAGGCATGAGCCACTGTGCCTGGCCTAGATGTACTATTTTCATCTTAGCTCATGTCGGTATGCTCTAACAAAGACCTCATATATATCATAGCAGGTGCAAATGGGACTGCTACTAGGATAGCTTTTCAAAAACCCACTGTCATCCTCCATGATCATTTAATTTTTATAGGAGCGAGACTTGATATAAATAAAAATATTAGAAACACTACACATGTATCTTTTACGTTATTAAAATCATCACTAACTTCTGCTATTCCACCTGGAGTGTGTTATACACACAGGTACGTACACACACACACACACACACACACACACACACACACACACACACTTTTAAAAATATGCTATCTAGGCTAAGCTGTAGTCAGTTTCAGAGGGAGGCTTCTATTTGACCTTACCCCCTATAATTTTGCTATAATAAATCTTACCACAGACCTTGCATCAGTCAGGACAAGAGAAACAGAACTGACACAAGATTATATTGCACATACATACACACATACAAAGTGTATAGGTTCTGTATTCCTTTGATGCTTCTAAATTTATTGAGTCTCAAATCCATTTTCATTTCCATAATACCTAGAACAGAGGAAGGAAACAATTGCTATAAATAAAAAATATATTTTCAATACCAAGTCATATCATATCTACATAATGACTTATTATCTTCAGGTCCTTAATCTGGCATCAAAAACACTCACTACTGGTTATGGTAAAATGTAATTGTACCATAGGCCTTTGGAATGCTCAGAACACAGCTGATTTAATAATTTTTAAGACCTTTTCGTTGAAAGAAAAACTAAAAAAACTAGAGTTAAGTATGAGTACATTGGCAAAAATGGTAAAAATTTTAATATTATAACCAGAAGAATGCAATAGAGGTTCTTTCGCCTGAAAACATTACCCATTATTGGGCATGGGAAGGCATGAAAGAAAGATATATTGACATATTTAAAGGAATTCCTTCATGTGTTGCTAAGAGAGTAAAAGAAGGCTCAGGTGAAAGCTATGAAGAGAAGACTTGGGATTTAGTAGGGGACAAATAATTGAGAAATAAGATTGTACAATAAATAGAATGGCTGGCTTGTGTCTCATTCCCCAATTCATTTATTCTTTAAATATTTGTATTGACTGCATACTTTATACTAAGTCTTTTCTGGGTAGATGGGATATAGAAATGAATCAAATATGGCCAATTTCTGCTTTAGAGATGTCATAGCTTTTGGGAGAAAAAAAAATGTAGACAAATGACTGCAATCAAGTTCTATATTTAATGATGGAAAATATTGAGATAACAAAGTGGGCGAGGTGCGTTATACTTGGGCAGGGGACATGAGGCAAGAGTGAAATGTCCACTGAGAAAAAATTTTAGAGGGTAGAACATGTGCAAGTAAAGGCAAAATGATCACCCTTAACCTTTGCTATGGTGGAGATTCCTACATTAATAAAAGTTGAAATGATCCACTCTTCCCCACTCTCTGCATTCTACAAATCCTTTTCCCTTTCCTTGTAGATTTTCTGGCTAACTGAAATAATGTTGCCCATCTATTTGCTAATATCCTTATTGTCTTTTCTTCTCCCTGCTGGAGTGGGAGAACACTGTTTACAGTTCTATCCCCAATGCGTAGGTCTCTGCCTGGCACAGTACAGGTACTCAATAAATGTCTTCTAAGTGAAAGAAGAAAAATCATCCTAGATTTATCTATGACTCTAATATCTTATAATTCTAGGTTCCTTTGAATAAGATGCATCTATAAATGTTCTTATACTCCATGTAGCACTACTTAGGGTGGCAAATATAAAAATCTCATTTTGAATAACAGTCACACCTGGGTGTCATTTTACATTGAAATGCTCTATGTGCTTTAATTCAATGGCAATTAGACTTAAAGCTTGACTATATTGATTGAAGGGCAACAAACTGCAGCGTTTTGGTCATAGTTATTAAGTATTCAAGCCAAGTACTAGTGATTAATTGGCAAACAGCAGCATGTGGGCCTATATGTCCCCAGGCTCAGCTACATAGACATGAATGCAGATTTTTACAGGGAGGCCAGCTCTTCTCATCCTTTTGACTCTCAATGCCTGGAATTTCATTTTCATACCAAGAGGATTTGCTTGAATTATGGAGCACCAAATTAGGTGTTTTAAAAGCCTTCAATAACAGATCTTTCAAGCTACACGACCCAAAAGTATCAAACTATGCAAGTCAATCAATAAGCGACTTGTGGATTTGGGAAAACTGTAGCTATGGTATAGTTACCAAGTGTAATATATGCTTTCCTGAATTATCCAGCAAATTTAGAAGAATCTCTGAAGTCAGTTTATCATTTTCATTTTGTTGTTGTTGTTGTTTTTTTAATTTAATTTTATTCTCAAAATGTAATGGAGGAGAGGCTTTTGATATATACTTACACTGTAGGTCTGTCTTGTGTGTCTTAATTCACAATATTAAACTATAGGGCCTTAAAAATTGGTATTTTCAGGCATATAACACATGCCATGTGACCTCCTCTAGCTCAGTTTTATGCTGCTAATTATTTGGCTCCTAGAAACAGCAGGAAATTGTCCAAAAAAATGAGGCTGATTCCCAAGGAGGGAGCATTGAAAATTATCCAGATAGTAGGAGGCACAGTTCATTGTTATTCTCTCACTGATGTGGGAGGGGAAAATACCTGACAGAAATTAAATGTAAATATTCCCTTTTTTTTTTGGTCAAAAACGCTTGCTCAGGGCCAGAAATGTCTCAACATAGGTACCAGTATGTGCTTGACTTATCAAGGGAGATGCATTTCACGATCTGTTGTACTGTTTCTGTGATCTTGGTCTGTCATTCTGCAATGAAGAATGAGTTATGGCTTTCGTCTTGCATAATTTTCACAATTATTTTTTGTGGGCCTCCTCTTACAAGGTAACAAAACACTCCTGGGGATCTCCATTTGTCTATTCACATACTGCTTGACTCAACCAAAAATTCATGGCTTTTCAGTGTAGTGGTAGTTCAATTCTTATCTTTTTGTTGTGTTCCAGATAAATATATAAGATCTATATGTTCTTATTTGGCAAGAGGCTCAGGAATAACAATTTTAACTATTCATGTATTTTTAGTTTGTATTTTTGACAGCACATTTTAGTAAACACAATGGGCTTTAGTGTCCCAAAGAGTCTGGGTTTAATTTCTAACTCTGTCTTTTACTAAAAGTACAATCTTTGGTGATGTACTTAACCATTTGAGATACATTTTATAAATTACGATATTCCAAAGAAACCATGAGATGCACAAAACTGAATGAGGTATGGTCCTTTTCAAACGGTCCATGTTGCAATGAAAGAAAAAGACACAAAAAATAGATTATTTCAATAGAATAAAATTCTAAGATATGTGTAGGTGTTAGGATAATTCAGGAAAGCATACAGAGGAGGGAAAGAAATTATCCGAAGTAAGATACTTTTACACAAGTGTGGTTCTTAATTCATAGAATAATAATGAACAAGCCAAAATTTATCTACATGTATTTCATTCGAATCATATCCAGCATTCAAACCCAATATTAGAATATGTGTGTTTCTTCCTTCAAACTGCAGATCCAGTTCAAGCTTCACAATAAATTCTACTTGGCTACTTGTTTCTACGTTGCTAACTCCTTTTTTTTCCCCCAAAGCTCTTAACACCATGACTGCAGTAGCTCACGTTTTATTTCCTATTCCTAGGCTAAGCTTGAATTTATTTTAATTGCTTTATCCGTCTTGATTCCAAAGTGAGATTAAAAGTTTTCAGGCATTATCAGTACACACGACTCATTTTATGCCTTTTCACTCTTCCACATCTGATACACTTAGGACATTTGCAATATACGGTGAATAGGTACACTTTAATGGGATTTCTTTTGTCACTCATGGTTTTGTTTATGAGAGAAATACTATAGGCTCTCAGTGAATGTTCTTGACTCAATTACTTAGTCTCCTATTTTCTTGAGGGCTTTCTTTCACTGGTTATATCCAAGTGAACTTTAAGAAAACTATATATTTCAAACTTATCTGTATCTCAATTCTTATGTTCACATTAAATGGTAACAGGACTATAAAAGTTCAGACCTTATAAAAATTATATTATTTCTTACTATAAGTGTATGATTGAGGACTGCAGAGAAATGTTCTGGTGGACCTCCTATATTATAATCACTCAAGAAAAGGTTAAGTTGTTGTAAAATATGAAATTATCGGCCGGGCGCGGTGGCTCAAGCCTGTAATCCCAGCACTTTGGGAGGCTGAGACGGGTGGATCACGAGGTCAGGAGATCAAGACCATCCTGGCGAACACGGTGAAACCCCGTCTCTACTAAAAAATACAAAAAACTAGCCAGGCGAGATGGCGGGCGCCTGTAGTCCCAGCTACTCGGGAGGCTGAGGCAGGAGAATGGCGTGAACCCGGGAGGCGGAGCTTGCAGTGAGCTGAGATCCGGCCACTGCACTCCAGCCTGGGCGGCAGAGCGAGACTCCGTCTCAAAAAAAAAAAAAAAAAAAAAAGAAATTATCATCACAGTCTTTTCTTTTTGAACGGAAGTATGAAATGTGAAAAATGTGTATATTTTCCAAAAGTAGACAACCATTGCTCTTAAAATCAAATCACTACTATTTAGTATAGTTTGGTAATGGATGAATTTACTCTGAAGTGGATTTCTTTTTTGTCTTTTCAGCACAATATACCTGATCATATAAAGACTTTGTGTGTGTGTGTGTGTGTGTGTGTGTGTGTGACAAGGGCCTTGCTCTGTTGCCCAGACTGGAGTTCGATGGCCCAATTATAGCTCACTGTAGCCTCGACTTCCTTTGTTCAAGCGATCTCCTGCCTCAGTCTCCCAAGTAGCTGGAACTACAGGTGCACACCACCACGCCTGGTTAATTGTTGTATTTATTTGTAGAGACAGGGTCTCACTGTGTTGCCCAGACTGGGCTCAAACTCCTAGGCTCGAGCAATCCTCCAACCTCAGGCTTTTGAAGTGCTGGGATTACAGATGTGGGCCACCATGCTCAGCTTGCTCATATAAAGAGCAAATGTGTCACAAATGTGTCACAAATGTTACTCAGGAATTTTTTCATGGATGTATAAGCTGTTTGGTATATTAAACTTATTTTTTAAAATAAAAGGCAAAGAGTTTCAACATGCTAACCATTTTTGAAGGCATGGATGGGTTTGGATAAAGGTAGGACTTGTGTCTCTTATTTGCTAAATAAAGTAGGATTCTGCTAAGAGACGTACTTACTAAGTCAAGTAGGATTAATATGAACAAATCCCTCTGAGCATGATGAATGAGGGCCTAACCTTGTTGAGTAACTGTTATTTATTAGAAACTGCCGGACTCCTTATAGTCATTTTCTGACTTAGCTCTTAGAACTCTATGAGGTGACTTCTTATGTTTAGCCTTGTGTTCTAGTTATCTCTTGCTGAATAACAAGCTACCCCATTTTAATGGCATAAAGTAACCATATTGTATGATGCTGTTTATTCTGTGGATCAGAAATTTAGACTGTAGATGTAGCTTGCCTCTCCTCCCATGTCTTCATTAAGGTGACTCAAATGTTAGAGGGCAGAAAGCAGCTGCATGCTTCTTTACTCAGATATCAGGTATGCATGGGTTGTCTTCATATGAGCAAGCTGAGTGTGGTGGCCCATGCCTGTAACCCCAATGTCTGGGCTCACATTCAATGTCTGGGCTCAGCTGACACTGCCAACCAAACTGCCCAAGTAGGACATCTCCATGCAGCTTGGGCTTCTTGTAGTATATAGAACAAAGCATAAGCTATGTGAACTCCAAAACACACACCTTCAAATTATAGGGTAACTCTTAGCCCAGAAACGCTCTTCCAAAAATGTCCTTTCCTCCTATTACTACCATACATAGTAGCATGGTAATGTTAGATTTTTACAGATCAGGAGACATTGTACTTCATGTATGTTTATATGTCTTGATAAGTTTATGAAAATTTTAAAAAACCCTAACATTGTGTCACAAAAAGGAAATGCATTTTTTCCTCTGAGATGTTTTGAGTATTTTCCAGGATCAAAATGGCCTCCTTATAAACACAGGAATCAAAATATATTTTCTTTTTACACAGATATAAAAGAAAAATAATCCAACTCAATTGTTTAAAATCTCTTTTGAAATGTATATAGAGAGGAATCTTCTTTTGTTTGTTTTGTTTTGTTTTGTGGGTCTGCAAAACTGAGAGAGAAGAAAGGTATCAAAATCAACTATCTGAAACTCTGTTATCTTTTAAAAAGTGAAAACGGGGAGCGATGCCTGTGACAAAAGTAACCCCAAGGGTCTGGACTTCCACAAAAACATTGAAAGCTCAAGAAAGAGAGAATCAACTTTGTCAGAATTCAGGAAAAGTGTCAGATATTTGCAGTAACAAGCAAACATTGAATCAAGAAAAGGGCAACTTAAAAATAATTTGTACTTGCCCTTTTCCCACCTCATTTTCAGCATGGTGGCAATATTGAAGATGTCAGTCTGCATCCCCAGTGTTGCATGCTGGTCCCTGGTTCCAGATAGAGACACTGAGGACAGTAAAGATCACCTGGGGAACATAGAGCAGACCATCCAAAGGCAAAACTCCTTGTCTGAGAAATTTAGAAATATAATGAAGAGAACAAAGACCACCTGCTGGGCATCAAGCAGACCATCCAGAGGTAAAACTCCTTACATGGGGAATTAAAAGTAATTCAACTTCCCTATTCTCTAAAGCCAGCATCTGGTACCAGGCTTTTTTTTTTTTTTCTTTAAACATATGTACTTTAAGTTTCAGGACACATGTGCAGATCATGCAGGTTTGTTACATAAGTGTACACACGACATGGTGGTTTGCTGCACGCATCAGCCCATCATCTACGTTAGGTATTTTTCCTAATGCTATCCCTCCCCTAGGCCCCCCACCCCCCAACAGGCCCTGGTGTGTGATGTTCTCTCTCTGCGTCCATGTATTCTCGCTGTTCAACTCCCACGGTACCAGGCTTAAAAAAATTATAACTAGAATTTTGATATATTTCCAGAATGCATGCAGATCAAAACTCATTGTGCAACCCTTGGTGACATCAGGACACCAAAATGTGTACAGCACCAAAATGTCTACAATGTAATCATTTATCATGACTTATGTTGCTAATACCATCCAAATTACCCTTAAACTCCGGCTTTACAGTCCATAAATACCCACAGGGAAAAATCCACTGCTGTGTGCTCATACTTTCTATCTTGGGAGGCCAAGACGGGCGGATCACGAGGTCAGGAGATCGAGACCATCCTGGCTAACCCAGTGAAACCCCGTCTCTACTAAAAAATTCAAAAAACTAGCCGGGCGAGGTGGCGGGCGCCTGTAGTCCCAGCTACTCGGGAGGCTGAGGCAGGAGAATGGCGTAAACCTGGGAGGCGGAGCTTGTAGTGAGCCGAGAGAAAAAAAAAAAACCTTTCATTTTCAAACCTATAATGTCATAGGTAAATGCTTCTTACTACCCTACAATCTGCAAACCAACCACTCTTTGATGTGGGGGCTCTGACACCTCGCCAGGCAGAAGCCATATAAATTATTATTCATGAAGAAAGAATTGCGTTTGTCTGTTCCAACTTGTCTCAAGTCCACCTGAAGTACAGATACAAGGCGCCTGTTTTAGTTTCATCTAATTAGGAACTCAAGATAAAAAGTAATAGGCATTCTTCAGAAACATTGTAAGGCAAATATACAACTTAACAGCCACTGAGGGCAAAAGATTACAATTCAAAAGATATAATAGATCTAGTGAATTGAAGGAAACAAGAGAACACGGAAACCATGAAAGGAAAAGCTTGAGAGAGTTTATTTGGGAAATTACGGCTTCAAAAACGTTTGTGAATACTGGAAATTTTGGAAAGTAATGCGTGCACCCAGAGCTAGATCCCTGCTCAGAAAAGATCTGAGAAGACTCTAAGCTTTGTCTTCTGGCTGAGCATGAGGATCAGCACAAGCACTCAGAAATATGACAGAGTTGTAGAAAGCCTGGCTACACATTGAAAAAGGGTCCCAGCACAGAACTAATCTATGTAGATAGTAAGAGTTGTTTCTTCTTCTTCTTTTTCTCTTCTTCTTCTTCTTTCTTCTTCTTTCTTCTTCTTTCTTCCTCTTCCTCTTCCTCTTCCTCTTCCTCTTCCTCTTCTTCTTCTTTCTTCTTCTTCTTCTTCTTCTCTTCTTCTTTTCTTCTTCTTCTTCCTTCTTCCTCCTCCTCCTCCTCCTCCTTCTTCTTCTTCTTCCTTCCTCCTCCTCCTCCTCCTTCTTCTTCTTCTTCTTTTTTTTCTTCTTCTTCCTTCTTCTTCCTCCTCCTCCTCCTCCTCCTCCTCCTCCTCCTCCTCCTCCTTCTTCTTCTTCCTGCTGCTGCTGCTTCTTTCTCTTTCTTTTTTTCTCCTTCTTTTCTGGTGTTCAAGTGAAATCTATGTCAAAACACTAACTAAATATAAGTTAAAAGAACAGAGACTTCAGAAAACACAAAATATAAAGAAAATAGACTTTATAAAATTGTTTTGAAAACTTAACAAACAATCAGCAGTAAAATACATGTTCTGAGGGGGAAATACAGATCTTGAGTTACCACATGAGAATGTTCAAAATGTCCAGTTTTTAACAAAACATTATAAAGCATGGAAAAAATCATGAATGTATGACTCCTTCACAAAAGAAATTTACAGAAACCATCCCTGAGAAAGCATAAATGTTGGATTTACCAGATAAAAACTTTAAAGAAAGCATCAACTGTGTCCTTAAAGATCTAAAGAATATCATGAAAAAGTACTAAAGGAAACCAAGAGAATGATGTATGCACAAATAGAAAATAACAGTAAAAAGATAGGAAATATAAAAAGAAAGAAGTCCAAAACTTCTGTAGCTAGTAAGTACAGGAATTGAAATTTCAAGAAAACTACAAGGAAGTTTATATATTAGCTTCAAGCAGACAGAAGACATTACAAACAAACCTGAAGACAGATTCATTTAAATTATCCAGAATGAGAAGAACAAAAAAAATAAAAATAAAAAAATAAGGAAAGCTAATAGAGCTTATGGGACAAATGAGATATCATCAAGCATAGCAATTTATGTTTTATGAGAATTAAAAAGAGAAAAGGAGATACAGAAAATATTATAAAAAATAATGGCCAAAACTTCTCACATTTAATAAATGACACTAATCTACATATTTAAGAAGTATAGCAGATTCCAGTAAAGATAAACACAAAGAGCTATATGCTGAGACACCTTATAACTAAATTGTTGAAAGCCAGTCAAAATAAACATTTTCAACAAAGCAAGAGCGAGATGGTTTGTTATGTACAAGGCATCTTCAGGAGGATCAATGGACGATTTCTCATCAGAAGCCATGGAGGCCAAAGGGGAGTGGGATGGCATTTTTTAGGTTCTAAAAAAAAAAATAAGTTCATGACAATAATTTGTCCAGTAAAACTATTTTTCATATATGCAATAAGAATTCAATACACAAAACACATCCCCGTGATTTTAATTTATTTATTATTGTTGTAGGGTACATGCATAACGCGGCAGGTTTGTTACATATGTATACTTCTGTGCCATGTTGGTGTGCTGCACCTACCAACTTGTCATTTACATCAGGTATATAACTCCTAATGCAACTCTCCCTCCCTCCCCATGATAGGCCCTGTGTGATGTCTCTTCCTGGAGTCCAAGTGATCTCATTGTTCAGTTCCCACCTATGAGTGAGAAATTACGCGTGTTTGGCTCTTGTGTTCTTGTGATAGTTTGCTAAGAATGATGGTTTTAGCTGCATCCATGTCCCTACAAAGGACACAAAATCATCTCTTTTATGGCTGCATAGTATTCCATGGTGTATATGTGCCACATTTTCTTAATCCAGTCTGTCACTGATGGACATTTGGGCTGATTCCAAGTCTTTGCTATTGTGAAGAGTGCTACAAATAAAATATACGTGTGCATGTGTCTTTATAGCAGCATGATTTATAATCCTTTTGGGTATATACCTGTGTAATGGGATGGTTGGCCATATGGTACATCTAGTTCTAGATCCTTGAGGAATCGCCATACTGTTTTCCCAAGTAATGGCTGAATCCAGTTTACAATCCCACCCGCCAACAGGTAAAAGTGTTCCTGGCCTCTCCACATCCTCCCCAGCACCTGTTGTTTCCTGACTCTTTGAATGATCGCCATCTTAACTGGTGTGAGATGGTATCTCATTGTGGTTTTGATTTGCATTTCTCTGATGGCTGTGTGATGATGAGCATTTTTTCAAGCGTGTCTGTTGGCTGAATAAATGTCTTCTTTTGAGAAATGTCTGTTCATATCCTTTGCCCACTTTTGATGGGTTGTTTGTTTTTTTCTGTAAATTTGCTAGTTCTTGTAGGTTCTGGATATTAGCCCTTGTCAGATGAATAGATTGCAAAAATTTTCTCCCATCTCTGTAGGTTGCCTGTTCACCTTGATGGTAGTTTCTTTGGCTGTGCAGAAGCTCTTTTTTTAGTTTAATGAGATCCCCACTATCAATCTTGGCCTCTACGCTACCGTTTCTGTAAGTGCCTTAGACATGAAGTCTCTACCCATGCCTATGTCCTGGAATGGTACTACCCAGGTTTCTCCTCTAGGATTTTTATGGTATTTTAGGACTACATTTAAGTCTCTAATCCATCTTGGAATTAATTTTCGTATAAGGAGTAAGGGAAAGGATCCAGTTTCAGCTTTCTACTTATGGCTAGCCAATCTCTACTCTAGCACTATTTATTAAAATAGGGAATCCTTTCCCATTTCTTGCTCTCTCCCAGGCTCACAAAGATCAGATGGCTGTAGATGTGTGGCATTATTTCTGAGGACTTGTTCTCTGTTCCATTGGTCTATATATCTCTGTTTTGGTGTCACCAGTACTCATGCTGTTTTGTGACTGTAGTCTTGTGCAGAGTTTGCAGTCAGGTAGCTGGATGTTCCAGCTTTGTTCTTTGACTTAGGATTGTCTTGGGAGATGCGGGTTTTTTGGGTTCCATATGAACTTTTAAAGCAGTTTTCCCAATTCTGTGAAGAAACCTTTACTGGTAGCTTGATGGGATGCATTCAATCTATAAACTACCTTTGGCAGCATACCATTTTCACGGGATATTGATTCTTCCTATCCAAGGAGCATGGTATGTCTTCCCATTCTGTTTGTGTCCTCTTTATTTCACTGGAGCAGTGGCTCTGTAGTTCTCCTTGAAGAGGTCCTTTACATCCCTTTGCCAGCTGGATTCCTAGGTCTTTGATTCTCTTTTGAGCTAAATTGTGAACAGTTCATTCATGATTTGACTTCTGTTTGTCTGTTACTGGTGTATAAGAATGCTTGTGGATTTTGCACATTAATATTGCATCCTGAGACTTTGCTAGCTGTCTTTATCAGCTTAAGGAGATTTTGGGGCTGAGACAATGGGGTTTTCTTAAATATACACCGTCATCTGCAAACAGGGACAATTTGATTCTTTCTTTTTCCTAACTGAATACTCCCTTGATTTCTTTCTCTTGCCTGATTGCTCCTAGCCAGAACTTCCAAATACTATGTTGAATAGGAGGGTGGAGAGGGCATCCCTGTCTTGTGCCAGTTTCTGTAAAGGAAATTTTTCCAGTTTTTGCCCATTCAGTATGATATTGGCTGTGGGTTTGCTGCAATAGCTCTTATTATCTTTGAGGTACGTTCCATCAATACTCGAATTTATTGAGCTGCCTTTTAGCATGAAGGGCTAGTTGAATTTTGTCAAAAGCCTTTCTGCATCTATTGAGATAATCAAGTGTGGTTCTTTTGTCTTTGGTTCCTGTTTATATGCTGGATGATGTTTATTGGATTTGCGAATGTTGGAACTAGCCTTGTCCCAGGGATGTAGCCTAATTTGATCAGCGGTGATGCTTTTGATGTGTTGCTTAATCCGGGTTTGCCAAAGTATTTTATTGAGGATTTTTGCATCGATGTTCACTGTGATATATTGGTCTAAAATCTTCTTTTTGTTGTGTCTCTGCCAGGCTCTTGTATCAGGATGATGCTGGCCCCTATAAAATGAGAGTTAGGAGGATCTCTTTTCTATTGATTGAAGAGTTCTTGTAAGGAAATGGTACTCAGCTCCTCCTCTTTTGTACCTCCTCTCGTAGAATCTAGCTGTGAACTTGCATCTTGGTCCTGGACTTTTTTCGTTGGTAGGCTTACACTATTGCCTCTAATTCTCTAGAGCTCAAGTATTGGTCTATTCAGGGATCTTAACTTCTTCCTGGTTTAGTCTCTAAGAGTGTAAGTGTCCAGGAAATTATTCATTTCTTTTCTAGATTTTTCCAGTTTATTTTGTATAGTGCTTGGTAGCATTCCCTCCTTGATGGTAGCTCTAGATTTTGTGGGGTCAGGGTGATAATTCTTTACTATTTTAATTCATACTGATTTGATTCTTCTCTCTTTTCTTCTTTTATTAGTCTTCCTAGTGTGGTCTGTTTGCTTTTTGTTGATCTTTTCTAAAACTAACTCTGATTCATTGATTTTTGAGGGTTTTTTGTGTCTCTCTATCTCCTTCCAGTTCTTGCTCTGATCTTAGTTATTTCTTTTTGCCTCTTCTGCTAGCTTTCTAAATGTGTTTGTTTCCCCTTGCTTCTCTAGTTCTTTTTAATCATGTATGTTAGAGTGTCAATTTTAGATCTTTTCCTGCTTCTCTCTCTCTCTCTCCTTTTGTGGGTGCATTTCTGGCCATAAATTCCCTCTCACTGCTTTAAATGTGTCCCCCAGGAGGATTCTGATACATGTTGTATCTTTGTTCCTCATTGGTTTCTAAAGAACATCTTTATTTCTGCCTTCATTCTGTTATGTACCCAGTAGTCATTCAGGAGCAGGTTGTTCAGTTTCCATGTAGCTGAGCGGTTTTGATTGAGTTTCTAGTCCTGAGTTCTAGCTCTGATTGCACTGTGGTCTGAGAGATACAGTTTGTTATAATTCTGTTCTTGTACATTTGCTGAGGAGTGCTTTACTTCCACCATGTGGCCACTGTGGAGGTGGCATGATGTGGGTGCTGAGAAGAATGAGCATTCTGTTGATTTGGGGGTGGAGAGTTCTATAGGATGTTCATTAGGTCTGTTTTGCTGCAGAGCTGAGTTCAATTCTGGATATCCTTGTTGACCTTTCTGTCTCTAAGCTGGATCTGTCTAATATTGACAGTGGAGGCTGGTCTCCCACATATTATGGGCTGGGAGTCTAAGTCTTTGTAAGTCTCTAAGGACTTGCTTTATGAATCTGGGTGCTCCTGTATTGGGTATATATATTTAGGATAGTTAGCTCTTCCTGTTGAATTGATCCCTTACCATTATGTAAATGGCCTTCTTTGTCTATTTTGATCTTTGATGGCTTAAAGTCTGTTTTGACGAGACTAGGATTGTGGAATCTCTGCTTTTTTTAGTTTTCCATTTGCTTGGTAAATCTTCTCCTCCCATCCCTTTATTTTGGTTTCCATGTATGTCTCTCTTGCATGTGAGATGGGTCTCCTGAATACAGCAGTGACTGATGGGGTCTTGACTCTTTATCCAGCTCTGCCAGTCTGTGTCTTTAATTGGAGCATTTAGTCCATTTACATTTAAGGTTATGATTGTTATGTGTGAACTTGATCCTGCCATTATGATATTAACTGGCTATTTTGCTCATTAGTTGATGTGCTTCTTCCTAGCTTCCTGATGGTCTTTATATATCTTTTGGCATGTTTTGCAATGGCTGGTACTCGGTTGTTCCTTTCCCATGTTTAGTGCTTCCTTCAGGGTCTCTCTTTTGTGGGCAAGCAGCTTCCAGTGGTGACAAAATCCTAAGCATTTGCCATCTGCAAAGGATTTTATTTCTCCTTCACTTATGAAACTTAGTTTGGCTGATATGAAATTCTGGGTTGAAAATTTCTTTAAGAATGTTGAATATTGGCCCCCACTTTCTGGCTTGTAGAGTTTCTCTGCCGAGATCTACAGCCAGTCTGATAGGGCTTCCTCCTTTGTGGTAACCTGACTTTCTCTGGCTGCCTTGGCAAGATTTTTTCCTTCATTCTTAACTTCTCTTTTGGTGAATCTTGGCAATTATGTGGTCTTGTGGAGTTGCTCTTCTCGAGGTGTATCTTGTATGCTTCTCTGTATTTCCTGGATTTGAATGTTGGCCTGCCCTACTTAGGTTGTAAAGTTCCTCCTGGATGATATCCTAAAGAGTGTTTTCCAACCTGGGTTCCATTCCCCCCTACTTTCAGGCACCCTAATCAGATTTTAGATCTATCTTTTATATAATCCCATATCTCTGCAGGCTTTGTCTATTTCCTTTTTCTTCTTTGTTCTTTGGTTTCCTCTTTCCTCGGCTTCATTTCATTCATTTGATCTCATCATTGATACTCTTTCTTCCAGTTGATCGAAGCCGGTTACTGCTTTCTTGTGCACGGTCACGTGATTTCTCGTGGCCGCGGTTTTCATCTCTTTCATTTCGCTTATGACCTTCTCAGCATTAATTACTCTAGCTTATCAATTCTTCCACTTTTTTTGCAGATTTTAGTTTCCTTTGCTCTGCAATGACCTCCTTATTTGAGAAATCGGATGGATCTCAGCCTTCTTCTCTCTATCATCCCCACAAGCCATTCTCCGCCCAGTTTTGATCCATATTACGTATGAGCTGGCGCCCTTTGCCGGGGAGATGCACTCTTATTTTTGAATTCCCCCAGCTTTTCTGTCTCGCTTTTTCCCTCTATCTTGTGGCTCTTTATCTGGCCTCTGGTCTTTGGATGATGGTGGATGTACTGATGGGTTTTGGGTGCAGGTGTCCTTCCTGTTTGATAGTTTTCCTTCTAATAGCCAGGACCTCAGCTGTAGGTCTGCTGGAGATTGCTTGAGGTCCACCTAGACCCTGTTTGCCTGGGCATTGTGCAAGTGGCAGAGGCTGCAGAAGATAGAATATTTCTGAACAGCGAGTGTACTCTGTCTGATTCCTGTTTCTGGAAGCTTCTCCTCAGGGGTGTACTCCCACCCCAGAGGTGTGGGTGCCGACTGCCCCAGTGGGGGATGTCTCCTAGTTAGCTACTCAGGGTCAGGGACCTACCTGAGCAGGCAGTCTGTCCCTCTCAAAGATCTCAACCTCCGTGCTGGGGAGATCCACTGCCTCTCTAAAGCTGTCAGACAGAGTCGTTTGCGCCTGCAGAGGTTTCCTGCTGTTTCTTTGTTGTTGTTGTTGTTGTTGTGTAGCTAAAAGCCCTGTCCCCAGAGGTGGAGTCTACAGAGACAGGCAGCCTCTCCTTGAGCCGCTGTGAGCTCCACTCCAGTTGGAGCTTCCTAGCAGCTTTGTTTACTCACTTAAGCCTCTAGCAATGGTGGTGGCTCTCCTCTAGCCTTGATGCTGCCCCTTTGCTGTAGATCATAGACTGCTGTGCTAGTAATGAGGGGAGGCCTGTGGGCGTGGGACCCTCCTGCCAGGTGTGTGGGATATGATCTCCCTGGTGTGCCTGTTTGCTTAAAGCAGTATCAGTGGAGTTACCTGATTTCTCCAGGTGTTGCAGTGTCTCAGTTCCCCTGAGGCCAGGAAAGGATCTCTCCCCTTGCCTCCCAGGTGAGGCTGCATGCCTCACTCTGCCTCCCCCAGCCTCGGCCATCGGGCTGCAGCTGACTAGCACCGATTGTCCGGCACTCCCCAGTGAGATGAACCCAGTACCTCAGTTTAAAATGCAGAAATCACCGGTCTTCTGTGTCGCTCGCGCTGGGAGTTGGAGACTGGAGCTGTTCCTATTCGGCCATCTTGCTCCTCAGATTTTTTTTTTAAAGCTGAGGGAGGGAAGTTGTCACCACTAACCATGTCCTAAAGGATGTATTAAGCGGAATTTTTCCAGGCTGAAATAAAAATAATCTAGGCAAAGAGTTGAAGTTATATGAAGAAATAAAGAACTTCAGTAAAGGTAACTACATAGGTAACTATAAAAGACACTATCATTGTATTTTTGGTTTATAATACCTCGTAAAATTTCCTATATGACTTTAAAGTCAAATACTAAAGAATAATTATAAATGTATGGTAATACACATGCAATGAAGAAAGATGTAGTTCCTGACAATAACAATGTAAAAAGGAGGGTAGAATGATATAGGAACAGAGTTTTGAATGCTATTAAAGTTAAGTTAAGTTAGCATTAATTCAGATTACATGATTATAAATTTAGAACATTTCTTAAATTCTATGAGAACCGCTAAGAAGAATTCAAAAATATACATATAAAGGTATATGAGAGGGAAATCAAAATAGTACACTACCAATAATAAAAATAAAGAAGATGGTAATTAAAGAAATGAATAATGAACAGAGAACACATGTAGCAAAATATCAGAAGTAAGTTCTTTCCTTACCGATAATTATTTTAAATATAAACAGATTCAATTGTCATGTCAAGAGGCAGAGACTGGCAAAATGAATTTACAAAAAAAAAATCACTGGATCCAACTATGTACTATGTATAATGTTTATTTTAGAACCAGTTATAAATAGGTAAAATATGAAAGAATGGAAAAAGGTATTCTATGTACATACCAATAAAAAATGGAGTAGGTATGCTAATATCAGACAACATACACTTGAACTAAAAAGTGTTTACAATAGAAAAAGAACAACATATATTGATAACAGAGTAAATTCATCAAACAATTTAAAAATTATAATCCTATATGGACCAAAAAATATAGCCCCAAAATCTATAAAGCAAATATTGACAGAATTGAAGACATACAGAGTTCTACAATAATACCTGGAGTACCTTAATATCCCACTTTCAATAACAGATAGAAAAACCAAACAGAAGATCAATAAAAAATAAGAAACTGAAAAAATTATAAACCAATTAGGCCTAACAGACATACAAAAAATGCTCCACTCAACAATAGAATATACAGCATTATATACATTCTGCTCAAGTGTACATGGAACAGCCCTCAGCACAGACCATATGTTAGGCCACATAACAAGTCTCAATGAATTCAAAACTATTGAAATAACATAAATTAGCTTCTCAGATAAAATTAAATAAGCCACAAATAAATGACAGAAGGAAAACTGAAAAATTTACAAATATATGGAAATTACCCAACATACTATCGAACAACCAATGTATCAAATAATACATCACAAGACAATGAGAAAATAATTAGGGATGAATAAAATAAAAATGTAACACACTAACATGTATAAGATGCAACAAAATTATTGCTAAGAGGGTATTTTATAATGATAAAACCTGTATTTTTTTTAAAAGGAGTATATCAAATAAATACATTAATGTTATACCTAACACAATAAAAACTACTGCAAATTAAACCTAAAGCCTAGGAGAAGAAGGGAAATAATCAAGATTGGGGTAAACAAAATAGACAATATTAAAACAATAGAAAGAATAAGAAAATCAAAAGTTAATTATGTGAAAAAATTTAAGAATTGGCAAACATTTAGCTAGATTCACTAAAAAAAAAAAATAGAAAGTACAAGAAACATATCAGAAATGTAAGTGGCAATGTGATATCAACATGACAGAAATGTTAAAAATGATTATAAGAGAATACTATGAACAACTGTACATCAGAAAATTAGATAAGGTAGATGAAAGGGACAATTCTTAAAAACACCCAATTACCAAAAGTGATTCAAGAAGAAACAGAAAATCTTAACAAACCAAATAACAAGTAATCAAATTGAAGTAGTTATCAAAAATTTTACCAAAAAGAGCTCAGACCAGATGGTTTTGCTAGTGAATCCTATCAAAAAATTTAAAGAAGAATTAACACCAATTCTTCTCGAGCTCTTAAAAAAATGAGTACGATAGGCTAGTAATTCAATGAGGCTAATATTACCCTTATATTAAAGTAGAAAGCAAATGCACAAATACAGAACAATATGACTTTTGAATATAGATGTAAAAATCCTCAGTAAAATAATAGTGAACTGAATCCAGCAGCTTATTAAAAGATTATACACTATGGCCAAGGGAGATTTATCCTAGTAATACAGTGTTTCAACATAAGCAAATCAATCAATATAATACATGTAACTAAAACAATAGGTGAATACCACATGATTATATCAGTCAATGCAGAAAAGTATTTGACAAAATCTAACACCACTTCATAAAAAAATAAAACTCTAAAAATTACCAATTGATGGGAACTTCCTTAACATCATAAAGTACATTCAAGAAAAATTTACATCTAAAATGATACTCAAGTGATGTCAGCAGTCTGACAGATTAGAAGATACCAGCCTTCATCCCCTCACAAAAGACAGCAAATAGATACTTGCTCCGCAAAGGACACTGGCATCCTTTGTCACTGAGATAAATAAAAGCCATTACTGCTTACTGGCCCCTTGGAAAGGATATGCTGCTGCACCCACCATCCACAAGAGTGAGCCTCTGTTTTATTACCCTGGGACCAGGGCCAACATACCTCTCAAATCTATGTCCAGCAGTTCCACGCATGTCTGTATTCCACATCCCAGTTCTGCAGCCACACTGCGCTCCTGCACCTCAAACACTGAGGGCACTGACATTTAGACATTTAGAATGCCCGCAAGGCAGACTCGGTTCCCCTAGGATTCTCTCAGCCATGACTTCTTGGTGGGAGAAAAATAGATTAGAAAGATCCCAGTAGCCTTCACCACCAAAGACTGCAACTTACCTTGGAGCGTCAGTTGCTCTGCACACAGCAATGCCACACACTGTGGCTCCACCACCACTACGTGAGTACCTATACTTTAGACATCTGAGCCCTGCCCCTGTACTCCAGACTCTAGCTCTGTGCCTCCACTGCTCATGTGTTTTTACCTCAAACACCAGAGCCGCTATATCTCCATCTTTGCGGGCTAGTCCATACCCCAGTTATTGCAGTAGTGGGTCTCTCTGCGTGTACCTGTCCTCTGGGCACCATTTCTACTGCTGTATTGAGAGCACCCACACCTTAGACATCTGAGCCACTACCACAGTGGCTATCCTATGCCTCCGGCCCCATAGCCACTGTCACTCCCCACCTTTCCATGATTCAGTACCCAGATGCTCTATCAGCATTTGCACCTAACATAACATAACCAACATGGCAGCAGAGACACCTGCTGAAGATCAATGAAACTGGAAAAACAACATACCAAAACTTATGAGATGCAGCAAAAACAGTTCCAACAGTGAAGTTTATAGCAATAATGGCTAAGTTCTTAAAAAAAGTCTCTAAATAATTGAATGTTACACCTCAAGTATGTAAGGAAACAACAATAAACTAAGCTTAAAGTTATTAGAAGGAAGAAAATACAAAAATAAGTGCTGAATGAAAGAGAGGCTAGAAAAACAATGGAAAATATTCACAAAACTAAGAACTGATTTTTTAAAAAGATAACCAAAATTGACAAACTCGTAGCTAGATTACAAAAAAAGAGAAATCTCAAATAATAAAATCAAAATGAAAGAGGACAGAAATTACAACTGATATTGTAGAAATACAATCATTAAAGACTACTATGAACAACTATATGACAAAGAAAGAAAAAAATGAATAAATGCTTAAAAATATACCAACTACTGAGAATGAATCATGAAAAAATAGAATATCTGATCAAATACCAAGTAAGTATATTGATGAAGTAAAAAGTCTCTCATAAAACGAAAGCTGAGGACCTGTGATTTTACTGCTCAATTGTACCAAATATTTAAAGAATTAATACCAATAATCTCAAATTTAACCAATAATATAAAGAGGAGCAAACACTACTAAACTAATTTTACAAGGACAACATTACCCTGATACCAAAGTCAGACAATAACCCTAAAAAACACAAAATTACAGGCCAACATCCCCAATGAACATAGATTCAAAGTATTTACCAATTACAGACAAATAAAATTTGACAGCATATTAAAAAGATCATATGTCTCAATCAAGTGGGATTTATCCTTGGAATGCAAATACAGTTAAACATATACAAATAAAAAATGTGATATACTGCATGAGCAAAATGAAGGATAAAAATCATATGGTTATCTCTACAGATACGGAAAAAGCATTTGACAATGCTCAAAATCCTTTTATGGAAACAAAAACTCTCAATAAGATACAGAAAGAATCTACCTCAACTTAGTAGAGGTCATGTATTTCAAGGCCACAGCTAACATCATACTCAAATGTCCATCAGTGACAGACTGGATTAAGAAAATGTGGCACATATACACCATGGAATACTATGCAGCCATAAAAAAGGATGAGTTTGTGTCCTTTGTAGGGACATGGATGCAGCTGGAAACCATCATTCTTAGCAAACTATCACAAGAACACAAAACCAAACACCGCATGTTCTCACTCATAGGTGGGAACTGAACAATGAGATCACTTGGACTCGGGAAGGGGAACATCACACACTGGGGCCTATCATGGGGAGGGGGGAGGGGGGAGGGATTGCATTGGGAGTTATACCTGATGTAAATGACGAGTTGATGGGTGCTGATGAGTTGATGGTTGCAGCACACCAACATAGCACAAGTATACATATGTAACAAACCTGCACGTTATGCACATGTACCCTAGAACTCAAAGTATAACAATAATTTAAAAAAAAAAAAAGAAAAGAAAACCAGAAAGCATTTTATCTACAGTGAAGAATAAGATAAAGATCCCCACTCTCACCATGATATTCAACGCAGTGATAGTACTGGAAGTCCTAGCCAGAGCAGTTAGGCAAGAGAAAAAAATAAAGTGCATACAAATTAGAAAGACAGATGTTAAATTGTCTGTTTGCAGATGGCATGATCTTATGTATAGAAAACCTTAAAGTCTCCACCAAAAGACAGTTAGAAATAATGAACAAATTCAGGAAAGCTGCAAGATACAAAATCAACGTATAAAAATCAATTGTGTTTCTATATGTTAACGATGAGCTATTTGAAAACAAAATCAACAGAATAAACCTATTTAAAATAGCATCCAAAATAATAAATAGTGAGGAATAAAGTTTAACAAGAAGATGAAAAATCTATACACTGAAAAGTACAAAATAATGAAACAAATTGGAGAAGATACAAATAAGTGAAAAGATACTCCATGTCCATTGCTTGGAATAATGAATATTTTTGAAATGCCCACACTACCAAAAGTGATCTACAGATTCAGTACAATCTCGATCAAAATTCTAATAGTATTTGTAATAGATACAGAAAAAATGTTAAAATTCAAATGGAACCACAAAAGACCCATAATAGCTAAAGCAATCTTGAGAAACAAGAACAAAGTTGGCATGGTACCTGGTCTCAAATTATGTTTCAAAGGTATGTAATGAAAACAGTATGATACTGGCATTAAAAACAGACACATAGACCAATAGGACAGACAGAGAGCCCACACACATATATAGTCAACTAATCCCCATCAAAGGTGCCAGGAACACACAACAGGGAGACAATAGCCTCTTCATAAAAACGGTGTTGTGAAATTGGATACGCACATGTAAAATTAAAAAAAATATTGAACTCTTATCTTTTACCAAAAAAATTAACACAAAGTAAATTAAAGAACTGAGTATTAGACCTAAAATTGTACAACTCCTAGAGGAAAATATAGGAGAAAACCTTTTTGACATTATCTTGGCAATGACTTTTTGGCTATGACACCAAAAGCATAGGCAACAAAAGCAAAAATCAATATTTGTGACTACATCAAGTTAAAATTTTCTGCACAGAAAAATAAACAACAGAATGAAATACAACCCATAAAATAAAAGAAAATATCTGCAAACCCCATATCTCATAAGAGGTTATTACCCAAAATATATTAAAAATTCATACAACTCAATAGTATAAATAGGTATTGCCTGATTAAAAAGTGAGAAATGAGGAAGAATAGACATTCTCCAAGAAAGATATTAAAATGAGCAACAGGCATATGAAAAGTGCTCAACACTTCCTACTGACTAGAAAGTCACTAGGAAGATGTAAATCAAAACCGCAATGATGTATGACATTATACCTGCTAATAGGGCTATTATCAAAAATACAAATGATAACTAGTGTTGTTGAGAACATGAAGAAAAAGAAGCTCTTGTAAATTGTTGGTCAGAAGGTAAATTGGTACAACCATTATGGAAAACAGTATAAAGATTCCAAAAAAAAATTTAAAAAAGAACTACTGTATAATCCAGTAATCCTCCCTCTAGATATATATTCGAAGGAGTTAAAATAAGGATCTTGAAGAGATATCTCTACTCTCATGTTCACTGAAACATTATTCCCAATTGCCAAGATATGCAAACAATCTTCTGCGTCCATCAGTGGATGAATCGATAAAGAAAATGTGAAATATTCACACACACACACACATACACACACACATATATACACACACACATACATGCCTACACGATGGAATGCTATTAAACCTTAAAAAAGGAAATCCTTTATTCTGCAACAACATGGATAAACATCAAAAACATCATGCTAAGTCAAATAATCAGACATTGAAAGACAAGTACTGCATGATATAACTTATGAGGGTAATCTAAACAATTCAAACTATTAGAAACAGGGAGTAGAATGGTGGTTACGATGGTTTGATAGAGTGGTGATTCAATGGAGAGATATTAGGCAAAGGGTACAAACTTTTCATTATAACCTGAATAAGTTCTGGAGTTCTAGTGTACAGCATGATTACTACAGTTAATAATAATAAATTATAAAGTTGCAATTTGCTAGGAGAAATCTTAAATGTTTTCATCAAAATAAATATAACTATGTGAGATGATATATGTAATGCTTATTTTGATTATGGTAATTCTTTTACAATGTATATGTACAATAAATCAATATACACATCTTAAATATATATAATGCTTATTTGTCAATTAGACTTCAATACAGCTAGAAAAAAAATCAAAATAAAGGCAACCTACATTCTTGGATTGAGACTTAATATTGTTAAGATGTCAATACTACCCAAAGAAACCTACAGATTCAGTACAATCCCTATGGAATTCCAACAGCCTTGTTTGCAAAAATGATAAAAGCAATTCTCACATTTATATGAAATTTCAAAGGACTCAAGAGAAAAAATAATCTTACAAAAGAAAAAAAATACTGAATGGCTCACGTTTCCTGATTTCAAACCTTATTACAAAGCAACACATTCAAAGCAGTGTGGTACCAGAATAATACATATATAGAATAATGGAATAGAACTGAGAGTCCAGAAGTAAACCATGAATCTATTGCCAATTAATTTTTGGCAAGGGTGTCAAGATATTAATCAGAAAAGAATGGACATTTTTACAAATTGTGCTGGAATATCTGGATATCCATAGGCAAAATAATAAATTTTGAGACCTACCACACATACATAAAAAAGTACCTCAAACTAGTTCAATCTAAATATAAGTGCTAAAACCATAATACTAATGGTAAAGAAAACATAATAGTATATATTCATGACAAATCTATTGGATTTGTCAATGGATTCTTAGATATGACACCCAAAGCATGAGCAACAAAATAATAAAATAGGTAAATTAGACCTCATAAAAATTAAAACTTTTTTTGCATCAAAGGACATTACAAATAAAGTGAAAAGACAATTGCAGAATGGGAGAAAATATTTGCAATTCATCCATATTATAAGGGTCTAGTACAGAGAATATAAAAAGAACACTTATAACGCAATTGCAAAAGGACAAACAACCCGATTAAAATATAAGCAGAGGACTTAAATAGACATTTCTCCAAAGAAAATATACAAATGGCCAACACATACATGAAAAGACGCTCAATATCATTAGTCATTAGGGAAAAGTAAATCAAAACCACAATGAAGTACCACTTCATAACCAATAGAATGGTTATAAATAAAAAGATAAAAAAAAGGAAAATAAGTCATGGTGAGAAATTGGAGAAATGCAAATACTTCTACACTGGTGAAGGTAATATAAAATGGTTTGGCCACAAGGAAAAAATAATTTGGTGGTTTCTCAAAAATCTAACAGAATTACCATATAATCCCACAAGTGCAATCCTAGACATGTATCCAAAGGAGCTGGAAATGGAAATGAACTCAAGAAATGGACTCAAGAATTCGAATTGGAAATGGACTCAAACAAGTACATGCTGTAAATACACAGCAGCACTATTCACAAGACCCATATGGTAGAAACAATAGAAATGTTCATCAGTAGATGAATGGATACTCAAAATGTGACATATATATACAATGGAATGTTATTCAGCATGAAAAGTGATGATACATGCTATTGTATGAATGAATCTTGAAAACATGCTGAGTGAATGAGGCCAGACACAAAAGTTTACATATTCTATGATTCCATTTAAATGAAATAGGCAGAATAGGTAAATCCATAGAGAAGGAAAGCTGATTAGTGATTGCCAGGGAGAGGGGAAAATGAATAACTATTTGTGGATACAGAGTTCATTTTGCAGTGGTGAAAATATATTTAGAACTAGACAGAGGTGATAATTGCACAACACTGTAAATGTATGAAATGACATCAAGTTATTTAATTAGAAATACAATAATTTTATGTTATGCAAATTTCACCTACAAAAATTAAAAGGATGAAAGTCTAGGAGAGAAAAACCCAAAGACTGAGGTTTTTATGATCCCTGTGGGGATATTTAGATGTATCTGAGTCTTTAACCCCACAGATCCATACGTTTCATTTATTTGACAATAGCTCATAAACATCAGGAGTATTCTGGAATATATCTAAACTGTAATATATAAGCATTCATTGAATTCATTGACTTCAAAAAAAAAATGGCCTGCCCCAACTTACATGTTTAAGAATTGTAATGTATCTCTCTCATGATTAGCTGAACATCTTAGTCCATTCTTTATTGGATTTCTGCATAATATTTAATAAAATTTGAATCATAAAACAGTAAGAAAATATTAATGCTTAGGGTTTTCAGATGTGGTTTATTACTTGGATTATGAATACTGTTAAAATGAAGATTTTTCTTTATACTTTGATTGTGGAGCCATAATAAGAGGAGTAGGTGGCTGATATTCACCAAGTTAACTTATTGATATGTGCTGTCATTATTATGTGCGCTTTTAAAGTTAGTGCAATCACTAGCACTGACATAACGCAAAGAAAGTGTTACAGTGAAAAGTAAGGCACGCCATTTTTGGTATCTATAAGACTGTAGACACCAATACATATTACATTTCTCATTATTGTAGTGAGCCCATGAAAATATGTGTATGTGTTTTCTCACCGAAAGAGTTATAAAGCTGAAGACATTTAACCAGATACAGTAATATTGCTAAAAATATCATTACCTTCACTGCTCAGGGAAATAAGAGAGGACACAAACAAATGGAAAAATATTCCATGCTCATGGATAGGAAGAATCAAGGTAATTTATAGATTCAACGCTGTTCTCATACCACTGACTTTCTTCAGAGAATTAGAAAAAACTACTTTAAATTTCATATGGAACCAAAAAAGATCCCATATAGTCAAGACAATCCTAAGCAAAAAGAACAAAGCTGGAGGCATCAGCTACCTGACTTCAAACAGTAACCAAAACAGCATGGTACTGGTACCAAAACAGATATGTAGACCAATGGAACAGAACAGAGGCCTCAGATATAATGCTACACATCTACAACCATCTGATCTTTGACCAACCTGACAAAAATAAGCAACGGGGAAAGGATTCCCTATTTAATAAATGGTGTTGGGAAAACCAGCTAGCCATATGCAGAAAACTGAAACTGGACTCCTTCCTTAGGTCTGTACAAAAATTAATGCAAAATGGATTAAAGACTCAAATGTAAAACCTAAAACCACAAAAATCCTAGAAGAAAACCTAGACAATACCATTCAGGACATAGGCATGCACAAAGTCTTCATGTCTAAAACACCAAAAGCAATGGCAACAAAAGCGAAAATTGACAAATGGGATCTAATTAAACTAAAGGGCTTCTGCACAGCAAAAGAAACTATCATCAGAGTGAACAGGCAATCTAGAGAATGGGACGAATTTTTTGGAATCTATCCATTTGACAAAGGGCTAATATCTAGAATCTACAAATAACTTAAACAAAACAAACAACTCCATCAAAAAGTGGGAAAAGGATATGAACAGACACTTCTCAGAAGAAGGCATTTATGTGGCCAACTAACATGAAAAAATGCTCATCATCACTGGTCATTAGAGAAATGCAAATCAAAACCACAATGAAATACCATCTCATGCCAGTTAGAATGGCAATCATTAAAAAGTCAGGAAACAACAGATGCTGGAGAGGATGTGGAGAAATAGGAATGCTTTTACACTATTGGTGGGAATGTAAATTAGTTCATCCATTGTGGAAGACAGTGTGGTGACTCCTCAAGGACCTAGAACCAGAAATACCATTTAACCTAGCAATCTCATTACTGGGTATATACCCAAAGGACTATAAGTCATTCTACTATGAAGACACATGCATATGTATGTTTTTTGCAGCACTGTTCACAATAGCAAAGACTTTAAACAACCCAAATCCCTATCAATGATAGACTGGATAAAGAAAATGTAGCACATATACATCATGGAATACTATGCAGCCATAAGAAAGGATGAGTTCATGTTCTTTGCAGGGACATGGATGAAGCTGGAAACCATCAGCAAACTAACACAGGAACAGATACCCAAACACCGCATGTTCTCACTCATAATTGGGACTTGAACAAATAGAACACATGGACACAGGGAGGGTAACGTCACATATGGGGAGCTGTGGGGGGATTGGGACTGGGGAAAGGACAGCATTAGGAGAAATACCTAATGTAGATGGCGGGTTGATGTCTGCAGCAAACCACCATGGCATGTGTATACCTATGTAACAAACTTGCACGCTCTACACATGTATACCAGAACTTAAAGTATAATAATAAAAAAATTATTACACTCTTTTGGAATGTCTAATCTTTTTCACAAACTAATCATTTATTTATTTTTTTCTTTTTATTTTTAGTGACAAATAAAAATATACATTCACAGTGTACCATATGTACTGATTTATGTATACATTGTGGAATGGCTAAATCAAGCTAATTAACATTCTGTTATCTCACATACTTGTCATTTTGTGGTGGTGAGAGCACTTCAAATCTACTCTCTAAGCAATTTTCAAGTATACAGTGTATTGCTATAATAACTATTATCACTATGTATACCATGTCTAGTTGTACAATAGATCTCCTAAACTTTTCTCTATCTATGTGAAATTTTGTAGCCTTTCACCAATATCTCCCAAGTCTCTCCTCACCATCAACTCCCAGTCAAGGCCCTGGTAACCACGATTCTACTTGGCTTCTATGAATTTGAATTTACTTTCAAATGCGATCGTCCATGATAGATAGCTTCTCTTTCCTTTAAAGCATTAAGAGATCGAGTAAGGGCAAGTAAATATTTTCAGGTTAAATACCATCACTTCGAAACTAAAAGGAATCACAGCAAAACTTCTATTTTATAACGATCTGACTCGAATTTAAATATTCCTATATTTGATTCCTAGAGTTGGAAGCGGTCTTTCATTCACTATGTTCAATATGTGTTTTCAATAAAAGCGAAGATCAAGATCTAAAAATGTTACGTGGCATTGCTGTGGCAGTCTAGATTATTAGGGATGAAAACTGGATTAGAACTGGGGTTGTGCAACTTATTTCAAAACACTGAAAATTTCTCTCCTCAAATAATTACCACAATCTTTCAAACCTAAGGCAGACAACATATAAGTGATATGAGCAAGGTTACACCAAGTTATCAAGAGACATTTGAAACAAGATATCGATTATGAATATGTTTGATGTTCTTGCTAAACTGCTGTTATTTGTAGATATTTTAAGTCTAAGGAGGTCATCAAATAAAACATTTAGAAAGCAAATGGCATTATGATATATAGTACTAGTCTTTTTTCCAATTGTGGAAGAAGCAGAGATGAAAATTACCTTACAGAAGACGTTATTCCAATAATAAGAAATGTAATAGAAGTTACCTTCTAATGATATGAGATGAATATATTTCCGCAATCAGAAGGGCAAATAACTCCATTTGTGGGGTTTGATGAGCCCTAAAATGAGGGTAATTTCCCTTTATCTATGAAGACTACTTCAAAAGTTCCAACATTAGTTTTGATATGGTCCTCTTTTCAATATGATTAACTGAAGTATTTAGGTGGTTACTATGAGGTCTAATAAGGAGTTTGTGGGTGAAATTTATGGTCCTTTAGAGGAACGCTTATGCTTGCTGAGCTCCGAAGCTAACATTGCAAGGCAACAGACACAAATGACTCGTGACAGGCAGTACAGTTTTCTAAGAGATTACAATCCACTTCCTGGACCTGGAGGGTGTTACTGAGAAGGCAATGCCATTTATAGGCAAGAGTTTTCTACTAGATCAAGAGATACGTGGCCGGGCGCGGTGGCTCACGCCTGTAATGTCCTCACTTTGGGAGGCCGAGGCGGGCGTATCATGAGGTCAGGAGATCAAGACCATCCTGGCTAACAAGGTGAAACCTTGTCTCTACTAAAAATACAAAAATTAGCTAGGCGTGGTGGTGGGTACCTGTAGTCCCAGCTACTTAGGAGGCTGAGGCAGGAGAATGATGTGAGCTCAGGAGGCGGAGCTTGCGGTGAGGCAAGATTGTGCCACTACACTCCAGTCTGGGCAAGAGTGCGAGACTCTGTCTCAAAAAAAAAAAAAAGAGAGAGAGAGAGAGAGATGCATGGGCAGTTGAAATCTCAAAAACTCCTCTGTCAACTTGAACTGTTATGAGTTTCCAAGTCCCACATGATGCTTCCAGGAACTAATTTCCAAGGCCTGTATTGTATCTTGCTAGGTTTGCACCCACGGTAATTGCAGACTCAGGAAAATGCAACGCAGGCTTTGGGAATTCATTTATGGAGTTATAGAAAATAACTGAAAAATAGCAAGCAACTCCAAATGAAACATCCAAACTCCAATTTGGCCAGCTATGGAAGTCTTCTGTGTATCTTACTTGTATTGATTTTCCTTTTTTTTTTTTTTTTGAGACAGGACACGGGTTGAAGGGCACAATCATAGCTCACTGCTGCAGCCTAGAACTTCTAGGCTCAAGTGATCCTCCTACCTCAACCTCCCAAGGAGCTGGGACCACAGGTGTGTACCAACTTGCCCAGTTAATTTAATTTTTTTTTTTTTTTTTTGTAGATACAGGGTCTCCCTATGTTGCCCAGGCTGGTCTCAGAGTCCTGTGCTCATGTGATCCTGCTGCTTTGACCTCCTAACCTGCTTGAATTGTAGGTGTGAGCTGCTGATCCTGGCCTGTGTATCTCACCTTCTGAATCTACATTTCTTATTTTAAAATAATTAATATTAATTTACAATTTTTAACTTTTTGTCTCAACTACTTTACCTAACCGGATGATTCCATATCTCTTCAATATACTGACTTCATTTCTTTTGTATATGTATATATAACCAAAGAATACTGAATATACCCATTAGTGAAACTGTTGGATAATATGGTAGTTCTATTTTAATTTTTCTTGGAACCTCCATACTGTTTTCCACAGTAACTGTACCAGTCCACATGTCCAGCAACACTATTGAAGGGTTTCCTTTTCTCCACACTCTCACCGATATTTGTTATATTTTGTCTTTTTCATAACAGCTATTGTAACTGGAGTGAGGTGATATTTTATTGTGTTTTGATTTGCATTTCACTAATGATGAGTGATTTTGAACATTTTATCATATGCCTGTTGGTCATCTGTATCTTCATTGCCAGATTAATTCAAAGCACTTATTCACAATAGCCAAGATATGGAATCAATTGAAGTGTCCATTAATGGATAAATAGATAAAGAAAATATATATGCACAAAAGAATATGTACACAGTGAAATACTATTAATCTATAAAAAAAACTTGTCATTTTCAACAACAAGGATGAACCTGGAGGATATTATACATGAAAAAAGACAAACATGGAAAGACAACCAGCATATGACTCTAAAAATGTTGATCTCATAGAATCAGAGATTAAAATAGTGGTTACCAACGGTTAGGAAGATTAGGGTGGACGGGAGAATGAGGAGAGGTTGGTCAATGGGTACAAATTGTGCAACAGAACACCAGAACTTATTGTTAGCCATAACAATAATGTGTTTTATATTTCAAAATACCCAGAAGAGAGGCTTTTAAATGTTTTCACCACAAAGAAATGATGTTTGAGGTGATAGATTTGCTAATCATCGTGATTTGATCATTACAGTTTGTACAAATGTATCAAAATATCACGTTGTACCCCAGAAATATTTAAAATTATTATATATCAATTTAAAATAAAGTTGCAAAATCAATGGTTATATTTGATTCTTTCAAATATAATTATGAATATGAATATCCTTAAAAATTATCAAAATTCATTTCTATCTTATTTTCTTTTATTCATCTTTCTTTGCCAAATGAATATAGTTCAAACAGATAAAATATCACCATTAAAAATATTATACACAGATGCACACCATGCACACGTACACATGCACATGCTATTACAAATTAATCAACAACATTAAAAACATATATTTTAGATGAGACAATGTAAGTCCATTGATTGTAACAAATGTACCACTGTGGTGTAGGATGTTGACAGTGGTAAGAAAGCTGGTGGTTGGGGAGCTTATATGGAAACTCCTTGTACTTTCCAGTTTACTTTGCTGTTAACCTAAAACTGCTTGAAAAGAGTAAAAATAATAATATACAAAAGTATATCGATACAAAATTTAAATTTTTTAAATGTCTAATATTTATTAGTTTCACCTAATATTTTAAATATCCTTTTTAATATTTTTTTAATCTTTAGGTTCTGCTATCTTTGTTGTCCTACCTCCGCCAAGCAAAATATTTGTTGAAGAAACTACATAATTTATACTGTAGCTTCCTACAATTTGCACATTTATTTCTACTGAGAAATCAACCAGAATTCTATTGATATAATGTTATACATTTGGCATGTGTTTTTCATTTAATATTTTTTCTGATTTGATCTGCTTGTTCCTTGCATTACAATTAAAATCCTAAATGGGAATGATATCTCTAATGGGCTATATACTGAGATATAGGGTTAAGAAAGTGATGTCATGCTAGACTTATGTTTATCTGGAATTTCTTGAGTTCAAAATCTGAAGGAAATATCTGAGTTGCCTCAGGTGAGGGCCAGCAATCGTTATGAAACTTCAGTGTCAATAGGCAAGGCAAAGAATCTTAAAAGGAAATTAATACTGAATTTAAAGCTATGGACAATCCACAGACAACAGTATGCAGATGAAGGAAGTATTTGAACAAGCAATTTAGGAGATTCATAACCAGTACCAAACAGATTACATTACAAAGCATCTGAAAACTCTGAAGATTCTAAAATTTGCTGGTATAAATATGAAGGTATACATATAATAAAAGTCTCCTGTTGTTTAAAACAATTATAAATGCTCTCTGTTGCAAGAGAGCCATGAAAAGCATGTTTAATGTACTATAAATAAGAACAGAATCTTCCAGGCCCCTTTTGTTGACAATTGTTTCTCTACCCTAGTTTTAACTAGCGCATTAATAACTCAGACAGTAAGACACACATTGAACAGCTGACCTGAATAGTCTGTGAAGTCCCAGAATTCTCTTAATTGGTGCTGACTTGCAGCACTAGCCCAGTGAAATCTAGGATGTCTACGGCAAATGTGAGGTGCAAACGATATTCCCATTTGTCTGGCCCACTGGGGAATAATTTTGTTGGAACCTCAACAAACAAACTGAGCTTCTCTATTATGGAAGTGGTATTTCAGTCATCAAACTATGCTCAGAAGGCGGTTTGCTTGCGAAGAAAAACCTCCTTGTTTCAAATTCTAGGATTCTTCCTTATACTTAAATTTTACATCTGGTAGCAGATTGGAAGCTTTTCAACTCCTCCATCATTTTCACTTTTTCTGGAAAAGGGGACTATTAACCACCTAATTCAAACTAATATTATCACTTTTTACAGAATTAATGAGATGCTATAATTGCCAACACTGTTTACCTGCTACTCTGGGAGTATATTTGAAAGGCACATGAATTAACCAATACCAGCTTTATAATTAGCGTGTGACAACTTTAATTTCAATGGCATGTTTAATCAACAGCAACAGATGGAAGTGTGCCTGGTGGTAAGTCACCCCCTTCACAGCTCTTGATAGCGGGCGTGTCCCGCTAGCTCTGAGTTATAAGCTATTTAGCATAGCAAGTGCTAAATTACTGGGAATATTCTCAGTCTTTTTTGGAGTATCAGAGTTGCACTACCCCAAAATAATTAAAATCACTGACATATATTGACTACTTACTGCATAAGTAACACTGCATAAGTAAACACGATTCCCATTTTAATTTAATGAAAACTCCAAACAACTTAAATTAGCTACTTTTAGTATTCTCATTTTACAGGTGAGGAAATTGAGCCTCGAAAGCCAAAACAACTTGCCTGGGGTTCCACAGCTCACAAGCAGTAGGGCCACGATTTAGATTCAGGCTCTTAGGCTCGCTCTTAGTCTCCATGCTATTCGCCACTATGACCACGCTATCATAAAAGCCGTTTGGTGGTCTTTAGTTGTGTGTGATGTTCACTGTAGTAATTTGGATCTGCTAAAGAAACTATTATTTTGTGGATTTCATGATTATAGGACCCATGATTATAGAAAGTTTTCTAACTTTCCTCCTCACTAGGGCCAGTCATGTGCACAAGAGACAGAAGTTTGCTGATTGGCAAACATGAATAACTCATGCTTGAGTTATTCAGCTAACTCAGATTCAGTCACTGTGTAAAGTTTTGACTCCTCATTATCTGTCACAAATAGTGGCTCCTAGCCATTTTCAGGAACCCTCTCAGTGATGTCACTTCTACTTCCCACCAGACTAATGAGTGTATGTTCACCAAGGCTCCATAAGTGCAGAAACTTGCAGCTTTACCCTCAGCCCCTAAAAGACATCATGTTCTAGGTTTTGCCACAGCAGGATAAATGTGATCCATCTTGTTCAGATCTTCATCTTCAAAATTATCAGACCTAAGACATGAAACTACACAAAGGAAAGGGATCCCAAGGTTTAGGAGTTTGGAGTACTTTGATCTGTCATTATCAAAGCAACAAATATCCTTTTATCTTTAGACAATACAAATTATACACATTTGGATTCAGAACCAGTGGTTTTCAAAGTTTTTCTAAACATTGAGATGACTTGGGGAATGTAAACAATACAAAACTACAGAAACTATGCCACATCCTTATCAGCTTTTCAACATCTCTGGGAGTGCGGATTACACATTTGTCCTTGTTAAAACCTCTCCATGTAATTCTCATGGATAGCCAGGTTTGAAATGTAGCTTTAGCCCTTCAAATACGGAGGCTTTTAAAATGTTTTTAGGAAGAAAAAATGTGTATTTGTATTAGAGCCCAAAACTTAAGAGTAAATTGCTTACAACAGTCATTTCTAAGGCATAGAAAGTCGTCTGAAAAGACTCCAGTCCCTACAACAATTTGAAGGAAGTTGTCCCCTCTACTATGTAATGTGTGTTGGTAGAGAAATGACAACTGTGATGTGATCAGCATAGATACTACCTTCATTTATTTCTAATTAACCCCCCGAAAGACCTTTTATTAGTTTTAGAAATACATAAATATCTAGCTGCTAGAAATGGTTTAATGGCCCTAGAATTAGAAAATAACGGAATTAGATTTTTTTTTTTATGGTTCCTCAAAGGTCATTGGCTTTTTCTCCTTCACATAGAATACATTGCAATTCTAGGTGGCTCAGGTTCATTGCTTGCTTTTCCCACCCTTGGTGAAATGTTTTAAGATATGAAGATGAGAACACACATATGCACACAGACACACATATGCACACACACACCTATATCAATGTTAGTGTATTAGTCCGTTTTCATATTCCTGATAAAGACATACCCAAGACTGGGTGATTTAAAAAAGAAAGATGTTTAATTGGTCTTACAGTTCCAAGTGGCTGGGGAAGCCTCACAATCATGGCAGAAGACAAGGAGGAGCAAGTCCTGTCTTACATGATGGCAGCAGGCAAAGAGAGAATGAGGAAGACACAAAAGTGGAAACCCCTGATAAAAACCATCAGATCTTGTGAGACTTATTCACTACCATGAGAACAATATGGGGGACACCGCCCCCAAGATTCAAATTATCTCCCACTGGGTCCCTCCCACATGGCAGAATTATGGGAGTACAATTCACGATGAGATCTGGGTGGGCACACAGAGTCAAACCACATCAGTTAGTATTAAATAAACTTTAGATAAACTCTTGATTTACAAATAGGAAAACATGCATTATCTTTCAAGTAGCTTGATACATTCATAATATAAAATTTACATAAATTTAATTTAATTGATTCACTGACAGTCTTGAACATTATGTTAATGAAACAACCCAAATGTAATTTTTAATGTATCATGCAATGTCCTTGAATTTGAATAATAAAAATATCCTTTCATTCCTAGTTGGTCTGTGGATGGAAACAGACTACCAGCTAAAATTACAAAATAATTTTTCTGAAATAAAGAAAGTTAAGTGAATGACAAAAATCACTATTTTGTACCATGTACTCAACAATTAACATTAAAAACATTCTACTTGGTCATGTAAAATAATGTTGCCTGTGCATTGCCTTGCCACAGAAAACAAACTTTTATAAAACTTAAGGGGAAAAGAAAACCACTTAAATATGACAATATGAATATGATTCCCAGCATTTATTGTCTTTTTTTTCACATTTTTTAAAAGATGAAATGATGCGTCTTCCTGCTTTGCTTCACTCTCCCAGGGCCATATTTATATGTGTTCAATTCCACAGGGTTCAGCACTTCGAAGGGTCTACACTCGGTTTATCATTTTTTGCAGTCTTGAATTTCATAATAATTATGAATAAAGGGCTGCACATGCTCATTTTGTACTAGGCCCTGTAAATTATGTAGCCATACTCCTCCACTCTTGCTGATCTACCACTCTTATGACTACCAGGTTTATGGCCCTGATATCTCTGTCTTATATTTCCTGGCTCACCACACATCTACAGCCATCTGATCTTTGACAAACCTCAGAAAAACAAGAAATGGGGAAAGGATTCCCTATTTAATAAATGGCGCTGGGAAAATTGGCTAGCCATCAGTAGAAAGCTGAAACTGGATCCTTTCCTTACTCCTTATACGAAAATTAATTCAAGATGGATTAGAGACTTAAATGTTAGACCTAATATCATAAAATCCCTAGAAGAAAACCTAGGTAATACCATTCAGGACATAGGCAGGGGCAAGGACTTCATGTCTAAAACACCAAAAGCAATGGCAACAAAAGCCAAAATTGACAAATGGGATCTAATTAAACTAAAGAGCTTCTGCACAGCAAAAGAAACTACCATCAGAGTGAACAGGCAACCTACAGAATGGGAGAAAATTTTTGCAATCTACTCACCTGACAAAGGGCTAATATCCAGAACCCACAAAGAACTCAAACAAATTTACAAGAAAAAAACAAACAACCCCATCAAAAAGTGGGCAAAGGATATGAACAGAGATTTCTCAAAAGAAGACATTCATACAGCCAACAGACATGAAAAAATGCTCATCATCACTGGCCATCAGAGAAATGCAAATCAAAACCACAATGAGATACCATCTCACACCAGTTAGAATGACAATCATTAAAAAGTCAGGAAACAACAGGTGTTGGAGAGGATGTGGAGAAATACGAACACTTTTACACTGTTGGTGGGATTGTAAACTAGTTCAACCATTATGGAAAACAGTATGGTGATTCCTCAAGGATCTAGAACTAGAAGTACCATATGACCCAGCCATCCCATTACTGGGCATATACCCAAAGGATTATAAATCATGCTGCTATAAAGACACCTGCACATGTATGTTTATTGCAGCACTATGTACAATAGCAAAGACTTGGAATCAACCCAAATGTCCATCAGTGACAGACTGGATTAAGAAAATGTGGCACATATACACCATAGAATACTATGCAGCCATAAAAAAGGATGAGTTTGTGTCCTTTGTAAGGACATGGATGCAGCTGGAAACCATCATTCTCAGCAAACTATTGCAAGAACAGAAAACCAAACACCGCATGTTCTCACTCATAGGTGGGAACTGAACAGTGAGATCACTTGGACTCGGGAAGGGGAACATCACACACCGGAGCCTATCATGGGGAGGGGGGAGGGGGGAGGGATTGCACTGGGAGTTATACCTGATGTAAATGACGAGTTGATGGGTGCTGACGAGTTGATGGATGCAGCACACCAACATGGCACAAGTATACATATGTAACAAACCTGCATGTTATGCACATGTACCCTAGAACTTAAAGTATAATAATAATAATAATAATAAATGTTGACAGCAGAATTTGAACCTCATATCTCCTAGAACAAGACTGACATTTGTTTTCTCTTGCCCTGTGCTTCAAATCACTTCCAGTGGTCTGTGTGCCTCAACAACCTTGGGAAACCTGAGGACACATTCTGTTTTCGGAATCATGGCTCTAACCTGTGATACCCTGCGGGGTTTTCTTGAACTTCCCCTTATCATCCCCCCCAGCAATTGATAAGATTAAGATGTTTATTTAAAAAATGCAAATGATTTTACTTACTGAGAGCATCCTATTTCTTACAAAATGTAGAAAGGAAAGTGACATATGCTTATTTCTTGTATCTTCACCTTGCTTTTATATGCTTTTATTGTTATAACATTATACATGTGCTTTAATATTTACTTCATAGTTAGTACTCTTGTTTCATTGAAACTAAGAAGTCCATGCCTAAGACTGGCTATTTCGATTCCTCTTATACTGGTTTTATTAGCTTCAATCTCAGAAGATGATATGTTCTTGTTGTTTCCTCAAATTCTAGTCAGATACTCCATTTCCAATCTTACTATATTCTTGTGGGATACATGTGGAAAATCATTATAATGGTAAAAGCAATTTTTTTTCTATGCAAAGAGGCATATATTCTGTATTGTTAAAAGGTAATTTCTTAAAGCTAAACACCTCATTGGATTTAGGGGACTGAAGTATCTTCACCTAAACAAAATAATCAGCACACACACACACACACACACACACCCCCCACAAAATCCCCAACTGGAACATTAATGGTGAACACATTTAATATGTTTAGTATTTTTAGCCATGCTAGCAAATTGAAATTTCAGAAAAAAATACGCAAACAAGAAATCAAACCACAACCATTTTATTAATATAAAGAAACTTTAATATGTGAATAAGCCCAATTCAAAAGCAGTTCGTATATGTTTTCTTGAGGAAATCATTTAAATCTCATGGAAATATGTGTAAGAAATAAGAGCAAGTATGTGTAAGAACAAATGGTAGGTGATGCAGGGGATATATGAGTAACACCCAGGTTGCAAACGTGTTTCTTATCATTGAGGTTATATTCAAAATAAAACTCACTATCCCCAAAATAATTGGCATTCATTTTCTCTTGGACTATAAATGTTCTCATTTTGTTTACTCATCAAACTACATCTGTCATAATTATTTATAATATCCTCCCTGGTGTTATTAAATGGAAAAGATCTTCATGCAAATAAATGTTATATGTGTCTGAAATTATATTATCTGAAGAGTGGTTTTATATGATGACAAACTCTGAAATTATACATTTTCTGGAACTTCTACCCACACTTGTGTCTGTGCATGTGTTTTTGTGTTTTTTTTTTTGTTTTGTTTTGTTTTTGTTTTTGGAGTGCTCATCTACTCAAACACCCTAACACATTATGACATACTTTATTGCTGAAATGGTCTGATTCCATAATTTAAACAAGTCAAAGTTAATTTCAAGATAGCACTTGACCACGTGACATTGATGTGATCAGAATAGATCAGACAATTCTCTGAGAAAAGACACCTACTTATCCCTATGTTATTGCTATCATTCATTTCTCTCAAGTTCACAGTTATTGACCAGACTGATTATAGGAGGAGCAAACAAAACCACTCCAAAAACTGTTTTATTGACAAACTTTGGTTAATTTCTCAGCTTTTTTCTTTTGCTTTCATCATTTTTAATTGACACATAATAATCCCACATATTTATGCGGTAGAATGTGACATTTTGATATTTGTATACAATGCATAATGGTCAATTCTGGGTAATTAGCTTATCCATCACCTCGAACACTTGTCATTTCTTTGTGTTGAGAACATTCGAAATCTGCTTTTCTAGTGATTTAAACATATACAATAAATTGTTGTTAATTACAGTCACCCTATAATATTACATTTATGAATACATGAAAAGTATAAAATGACTGGTAGAACAGATACATGGAGAAAGAGAAAAGATACAAAATCCATAACAGCAGAATACCACTAAAACACAACGATAAACAATAAGAGAGGAAGAAAGGAACAAAGTATATAGTAATACAAAACAACCAGAACACTATTATCAAAATTGCAGGAATAAGTCTTCAGCTTTCAGTAATAACCTTGAATGTAAATGGATTAAATGCCCCTACTTAAAAGATTGGCTCAAGGAATTTTTTAATGACCCAATTATATGCTGCCTACAAGAAAATTACTTTCTCTGAAAAGACACAAATGAATGGAAACATAAGAAACAGAAAAATATAGTCCATGTAAACAGAGGGCAAAATGGAGCAGGAGAGCTATACTTAGATAAACAGACTATAAATTTTTTAAAAAACTATAATTATACAATGACAAAGGAAAAATCAGCAAGAACATATAACAATTATAAATATGTATTCACTGAACACCAGAGCATACTGATATATAAAGCAAATATTATTAGATCTAAAGGAATAGATAGACTCCAATACTATAACAGTTGGGATTTCAATGTCCAGCTCTGAGCATTAGGTCATCTGGACAGACAAATCAATAAAGATACATTAGATTTAAACCGTGCTTTATATAAAACGGATCAAACAGACATTTAAGGAACATTTTATTCAGCAACTACAGAATACACATTCTTTTCCTTAGCACATGGAACATTATCTAAGACAGGCTACATGTTAGGCAATGAACCAAGTCTCAACAAATCTAAAAGATTTAGAATTTTATTATGTATCTTTTCTGACCACCATGGAATAAAACTAGAAATCAATAAAGATAAAATTTTAAATTGTACAAATAAATTGTAACAATATACCCTTGAATGACCAACAGGTCAATGAAGAAATTAAGAAGGAACAAATAAAAATATAAACATAAATTATAGAATCCAGCAAATACGTTAAGAGGGAAATTCATAGGAATAAATGCCTACACCAGAAAAGAAAAAAAAAAATCAAATAAACGATATAATGATGCATCTCACGGAATTAGAAAAACAAGAACAAAGCAAATTCAAAATTAGTAGAATAATAATAAAGATCAGAACAGAAATAAAATTGAGACTAAAATAGGTTCAATAAGTTGTTTTTCTGAAAATATGAAAAAGTGATAAAACCATTGGCTAGATTAACTAAGAAAAAAGAAAACAAGACCCCCCAAAATGAAAAAAGAATCCAAAAAAAATAAAAAGACATTACAACCAACACCACAGAAATACAAACGATCATTGGACACTATTACAAACAACTATACGTGAACAAATTTTTGGACACATACTGTTTCCAGAATTGGTGGGTTCTTGATCTCGCTGACTTCAAGAATGAAGCTGCGGATCCTCACAGTGAGTGTTATAGTTCTTAAAGATAGTGTGTCTGCAGTTTGCTTTTTCAGATGTTCAGATGTGTCCCGAGTTTCTTCCTTCTGGTGGGTTCATGGTCTCACTGGCTTCAGAAATGAAACTGTAGACCTTCGTGGTGAGTGTTACAGCTCATAAAGGCAGTGAAGACCCAAAGAGTGAGCAGCAGCAAGATTTATTGCTAAGAGTGAAACAGCAAAGACTCCACAGTGCAGAAGTGGTCTTGAGTAGGTTGCCACCACTGGAGGGGCAGCCTGCTTTTATTACCTTATTTGACCCCGCCCACATCCTGCTGATCGGTCCATTTTACAGAGCGCTGACAGGTCGGTTTTGACAAGGTGCTGATTGGTGCGTTTACAAACCTTTAGCAAGACACAGAGTGCTGATTGGTGCGTTTACAATCCTTTAGCTAGACACAGAGTGCTAGACAGAAAAGTTCTCCTAGTCCCCACTAGATTAGCTAGACAAAGAGCACTGATTGGTGCGGTTACAAACCTTGAGCTAGACACAGGGTGCTGATTGGTGCGTTTACAAACCTTGAGCTAGACACAGACTGCTGATTGGTGCATTTACAATCCTTTAGCTAGACATAAAAGTTCTCCAAGTCCCCACCCAACTCAGGAGCCCAGCTGGCTTCCCCTAGTGGATCCCATGGCTGGGGCCCTGGGTGGAGCTGCCCACCAGTCACTCACTGCAAGCTGGCACTCCTCAGCCCTTGGGCAGGATGTGACCCAGCACCGAGGAGCAGGGGGCGGCACCCCCCATTGGGGAGGCTCAGGCCGTGGGAGCTCACCAATTGGGGAGGCTCGGGCATTGCCACGCTGCAGGTCCTGAGCCCTGCTGGGCGGGGAGGCAGCTCAGAGAGAATTGGAGCCTGGCATTGGTAGGCAGGCAGTACTGTGGGACCCGGTGCACCCTCCACAGCTGCTGGCCCAGGTGCTAAGCCCCTCACTGTCGGGGGAGGGGGTGCGCTGGCCTCGCTCTCAGTGTGGGCCCCTGGAGCCTGCGCCCACCGGGAACTCAGGCTGGCCTGCTAGTGCTGCGCACTGCCCTGGTTCCCACCCGTGCCTCTCCCTTCACACCTCCCTGCAAGCAAGCAGAGGAAGGTGGCTCTGGCCTCCACCAGCCCAGAGAGGGGCTCTCACAGGGCAACAGAAGGCTGAAGGGCTCCTCAAGCACTGCCAGAGTGGACGCTCAGGCCACGGAGGCGCTGAGAGCAAGGGAGGGCTGCTAGCACGTTGTCACCTCTCAATACACTCTACCAAAATTAAACCAAGGACAGGTGAATCATCTGACATCAGGAGTTTGAGACCAGCCTGACCAACATGGTGAAACCCTGTCTCTACTAAAAAAAGACAAAAAATTAGCCAGGGGTGGTAGTGCACACCTGTAATCCCAGCTACTTGGGAGGCTGAGATAGGAGACTCGCTTGAACCTGGGATTTGGAAGTTGCAGTGAGCAGAGATTGCACCATTGTACTCCAGCCTGGGGAAGAAGAGAGAAACTCCCATCTCAAAAAAAAAAAAAAAAAAAAAAAAAAGGGCGAAAAATAAAATACTGGTAATCCAAATCCAGCAACACATTAAAAAGATCATTCATCATGACCAAGGAGCATTTATGAGAGAGAGACAAGGATGGTTTAACATAGGCAAATTAATGAACATGATACATCAAATCAACAGAATAAAGGACAAAAACCATATGATCATCTTGATAAATGCTGAAAAGGTATCAGAAAAATACACAATATTCCTTCATGACAAATACTCTCAAGTTAGGTATAGAAAAAACCCACCTCAACACAATAAAGGCCATAAATGACAAACCCATAGCCAACATCATATTTAATGAGGAAAAGTTAAAAGCTTTTTCTCTAAGAGCTGGAATAAGACATAAATGCCTACTTTTACCACTTTTACTCAACACAGTGCTAGAAGTCCTAGCCAGAACAATTAGGCAAGAGAAAAAAATAAAGAGCATCCAAATTGAAAAAGGATGAAGTTAATTTGTCTCTGTTTGCATATGGCATAATCTTATACATAAAAGACCCTAAAACCTCTTCAAAAATGCCTTAGAAATAAGCAAATTCAGTAAAGTTGCAGGATACAAAATCAACATACAAAAAATAAGCGGTGTTTCTACATACCAAGAATAAACTACTTTTTAAAAAATCAAGAAAGCAGGCCGGGCACGGTGGCTCAAGCGTGTAATCCCAGCACTTTGGGAGGCTAATGTGGGCAGATCACCTGAGGTCAGGAGTTCAAGACCAGCTTTGCCAACATGATGAAATCCCGACTCTACTAAATATACAAAAAGTAGCCAGTAGTGATGGCAGGCGCCTGTAATCCCAGCTACAGGCTTAAGCAGGAGAATCGCTTGAACTCGGGAGGCAGAGGTTGCAGTGGGCCAAGATAGCATCTCTGCACTCCAGCCTGGGCAGCAGAGTGAGACTCCATCTCAAAAAAAAACAACAACAACAAAAACAAACAAACAAACAAACAACAAAAAATTCAAGAAAGTAATGTCAATAACTATAAATAAATAAAATACCTAGAAATAAACTACCACAAGAAGCAAATGCTCTCTGCAAGAACAACTACAAAATCCTAATTAAAGACATTGAAGAGAATACACACACACACAATCCCATATTCATAAATAGGAAGAATATTTTGAAAACGAGCCTACTACCAAAAGCAATCTAAAAGTTTAATGCAATTCTTAACTACCAATTATATTCCTCACAGAACTAGAAAAAACAATCCTAAAATGTGTATGGAACCAGGAGAGATCCTGAATAGCCAAAGCAATCCTAAGTAAAAAGAACCAACCTGGAAGCATCACACTTCAAGAGTTCAAAATATACTCAAAGTTGTAGTATCTAAAAGAGCATGGCACTGGCATAAAAACAGACCCAAACCAATGTAACGGAATAGAGTATCCAGAAACAAATTCACGTTTAAAGCCAATTGATTTCAACAAATGTACCATGAATATTTATTGGGTTGGGGACAATCTCTTCAATAAATGATACTGGAAAACCAGATATTTATATGCAGAAAAATAAAATTATATTTTACCATATACAAAATTCCACTCAAAATCTACTAAAGACTTAACTGTAAGACCTAATATTATTTAACTACTAGAAAAAACATCAGGGAAATGCTTGAAAACATTGGTCTAGGCAAAGATTTTATGGAAAAGACCTCAAAATCATAGATAACAAAAGCAAACTAGATTAATGTAATTTCATAAAAATAACAGCTTCTGCACAGCAAAATAAATATCTAGAATATACAATAAACTAAAACAACTCAACAACAGCAACAACAACAACAAAAAACAGAAATTAGTTTTTTAAAGGACACATGAGCTGAATACATATGTCTCAAAAGAAATGCAAGTAGTCAACAGGTGTATTTTTAAAATGCTCATCATCACTAATCATCAGGGAAACGAAAATCAAAACCATAATGAGATATTCCGTTACTACAGTTAGAATGACTACTATCAAATAAAAATTAAATGCTGCTGAGAATGTGGGGAAAGGGAGACTCTTATACATTATTAGTGGGAATGTAAGTTAGTACAGCCATGATGGAAAACAAGATGGACGTTTCTCACAAAACTAAAAATAGAACTACTGTACGACCCAACAATCTTAATAGTGAGTAAACAGAATGAAAGGAAATCAACATATTAAAAAGATATCCACACTCCCATGTTTAGTACAGGCAATTTACAATAGTCAAGATAATTGTTTATTGACAAAATAATAGATATTTTTAAAAGTTGTATATATGTAAAGTGTAATATCACTCAGCCATAAAAAAAGAACAAAATTACGTTATTAGTAGCAACATGGATGAATTTGGAGCACATTATGCTAAGTGAAATAAGCCAGGCACGGAAAGATAAATATTTCATATTATCACTCATAAGTAGAAGCTAAAAACTGTTGATCTCATAGAAGTAGACAGTAGAATGGTGGTTACTAGAGCTAGAGAAGTATAAAAGAGGATATCCAAATGTTGTTAAATGGGTAGAAAAGTACACCTAGGTAGGAGGAATGTGCTCTATTGTTTTATAGCACCACAAGGTGACTATAATTAACAACAGTTTATTATATATTTTCAACAGTTCATTACATATTTTCAGTTTATTAGATAATAAAATATATAACATTATATATCATATAATAAAATACATAACATTATATATTATATAATATACTATAATAAAATATGTAACATATATAATAAAATATATATTATATAGCTTATTATAGTATATTTTTATATATTAATACATTTATGTTATATTGTTTATTTTATTATATATCACATTATATATCATATATTTATATTAATACACATATGTATTATATATTACTAATATATTATTATATGTCTATGCTATTTATATATTAAATTATATTATTTATTATATATTATATAACAGAATAATGGACTTTGAATATTCCCAATACAAATAAATAATAAATGTTTCAGGTGAGTATGCTAATTAACCTGATTTGATCATTACACCTTGTATACATGTATCAAAATATCACACTCTACCCCATAAATATGTACAATTATTACATGTTAATTAAAATAATAAATCCAAAACATGAAAAAAACTTTTGTGAAAACAAGGTCAAATTAAGTGCTATTTAACTTTTTATTTAAAGGAATTTGGAAAAGCAAAACAATAGCAATTCGTCAAAAATAAAACAGAATTATTAGTTGCATTTCACTAAGCAACTGCCTTGCCAGTCTAACCTTGGTTCTATAAAAATGCCATCTTCCCAAAGATGCCACTTTCTTCACTAAAGATCATTGTTTTTGCATGAAAATAAATAGGACTACTATTAAAACTAAACTGGTTTCTATAAGTCTTCATCTGTTACAATGATACACCTTTTCTTTTAAGAATAATAACTGTAAAAACCTTATCCAGCAGTCCAATAATAAAAATTAACCCTTTTGTAGCTTAGAGACAGAAATTTCAAAAAGCAATGTATTAAAATCAAGGGGCCAAATGAAAATTATACTTCTGGAGCCTCACTTAGTATTGTCATTCTTTAGAGAAGATTTGGATTGAAGGAATAGATTACATTTGCACCGTGGTGTGACTAATAAGAAAACGATCAATAAAATTTCATTCTTCTCTTTAAAAATGTGTTGACAAAACATGTGCTCTATAATTTTTTAAAATTTTATAATATGACTTTTTCACGTTTTTAAATCAAAACAAAACATAAATGAAGGCATTAGAATGCATTAGGCAGGTTTTGTTTATTCTATATGCTCACCTACTACATGCATTCATAAGATGATAGGAAGAACTACTTTGGAGTAATTCCTGGACTCATTTGTTTACCATGCATTATGTTTCATTTTATTGTTATTTTCATATCATGTAATAAAATCATCCAACATGTGTAACATTACCCTAGTGAATAATAATAAGGCAGCTGACAACTCTCTAATTTCTTGGCAATGAAGAATAAAAACAAGGAAAACAGAGCAGAAAGGAATTTGAAAACAGTCTGTTCGATAAAACACATACACTTGGTGTTACATACAAGTATCTCTTACCCAAAATGTTTGAAACCAGATGTGATTCAAATTTAATTTTTTTCCCCAGATTTTGAAATACTTGCATGTACCCAATGAAATAGCTTGAGGATAGACACAAGTCTAAACATAAAATTTATTTACTTTTCATATATATGTTAAAAATATAGCCTAAAGGTAATTTAATACAACCTTTTTAAAATTTGTGCATGAAACAAAATTTGTGTACAGTGAGCCATCAGAAACCAAAGGTGGCACTATCAGAGCAAACTTTATGGACAATCTGTGGTTGTTTGACACCACCGTCATTCCTGACTTTCAATTTATATGTTACCAATAAGCAATCATTTTCTTAGTTATTTACATATAAGTGCTTAACAGTAAAAAATATGACATACCATCAATGTAGTAAAAAAGTAAAATGTTCAAGTTAGCTAAGCAGCACAGTAGCATCACCAGAATACCTCTATCAGCTGTTGAACCACAGCATCCACGAGCAACAGTACGCTTTCAGTCACCACCTACGATGTGCTTTGATTAAAAGCTTACTGTACACTGTATTTTATTTTGTTGGGTGAGGAAAATGTCAGAAGCAGTGGAGGAACCTGGAGGTGAATCATCTAGGGATAAGGAGGCATTCTGCTGGATAGCTCTTTAAAATGTTTCCTCCAGACTCATCTGCCTTATTAACAATGGATTTTGTTTTAGAAATATCTCCTTGATTTTATGAACTGACAGGATTTCTTGTTCTGTTATGGATGCACCATGCTCTAGTTCTTCAATAAACCCTTCACACACTTTTTTACCATATAGGTACTTTTTTGGCAGTGCTAGCATCATGATCTCACTATTATCCCAACCACCTTGATTCGCAACCATTTGCCATTTCACCATCAGTCAATGCAGGAACAACTCTGGAGCATCATTATAAATGACACAGCTTCAATATTCACTTATCCCAGCTTACTGACAGACTCTGAAGGTATATTTTTGCATATTAAAGGAAATCTTTTTTTATCACTTGACATATAGAATCCTTTAAAGTCATCACCTCATAAATTATCATCACTGAACATAGTCACCAGCAAGAAGTTGTGCCACATATACACAACTCACATTTTAGTAACTGTGTTGCAAGCATTCACAACAGCATATATGGTGTCCTTCATGCTAAACCTCTTTTGAAAACTTTCTATGCCCCCATCTCTGTTCATTGCTGCTAGCATGCTGTTCAAGAAAGTGTTTTTATATTTACTCTTCATTGATCTAAGGATATCATGGTCACATGGATAAATTAATAAAATCACATTTTAGGGAAAAGAGGATGGCATAAACATTATTTTTGATGAGAATTTCAGCTGGAAGATGAGCAGAACAGTTGTCAAGGAATAAGGAAATTATGCAGTCATCATCCAGTCCAGCATCCCTGCAGTGGAACACAAGATGCTACTATAAGATATTTGTGAAACTAATCAGAAACGATGTTCTGGTGATTAATACCTTTTTCTTAGCACAGTAATGGACTGGGAAGAAATTCACCCAGTGAAAACAATGAGCAGACAAGCTTTTGCCTATCACAGCAAGTTGACTTAGTGTGCCTGGCCCATTAGCACATCCAAGTACAGTTATTTTGTCCTTGACCTCCTAAATTCCTATAGCAGCTGTCTCATCGCTGTAGTCAGTGTCTTTCTGGGGCAAAAAGACCAAACCAGTGATGATTCATCAGCATTATAGACTTGTTCTGGCATCAGATTTTTATGAGCAATGACCGTGGCAAACTCAATGAATTTCTCTGCTGCTTCTTCATCAGTAGTTGTTTTATTATAACAAATCTTAGAAAAGAATGCTCTTTTCTTGAATTTCTGCAAGCAGCCTGTTAAATATTTACAGATCTCTTCAATTTTCAGTTCACCATAATAGATCTTTGCTTGGTTTTGTCACATCATACATAGTGGTCATTACAATACTATACTCTTCTGTAAGACATTTCACACTGTCTTACATTACATTACAGCAATGTCTTCTGCAAGCCATTTCACACTGTCTAGTTTCTCTAACAGGTTAACTTTCTGTGGCATAGATACAAATAAATACTTCCTCTTTCCTATCACTGTTGCCCATAGTGTATATGCAGAACTTTTTTTTGACATTTTCAGCAATATCTGTATAATATGGAGCAGAGAATAAGTAGACAACAACAACAACAATAAAATACAGTGATTAACGCACAAAGATCTTGGCTTTGAGAAGTTCGTGGGAACATGCCATTGGCACATCCAGTCTGCACCTATGCCATTTCATATGCCATTTTGTGGCCATGCTTGTGTGGGGAAATCTGGGCATGTGTGGAAAATACATTTTGTAGCTGAACAGGGCTGAAGCAGGTCTTTTTACTATAGGGATGCTGAATAGACTGCATGTGGTGCCTGTGTTGTAACTGTCACCTGTCTCATGAGGGCAGGTGTAGAATTTTCTCCTTGTGGCGTCATGTTGGTGCTCAAAAAGTTCTGAATTTTGGAGCATTTCGGATTTCAAATTCTCTGTTAGGAATGCTCCATCTGTACTCAACAATCCCTGCATTTATTGGTTTTCTATTAGTTCCAGAAACTGTGAAATTTGGAGTTGAATATTCTTGATGAGCATATCATGAGGTAACTATAATTAAGTAATTTAAAATTAGATAAAAGATTGGCATTATAAATACAGTATAAATGACCAGGCTATGGAGACTGAAGAATGGCTAAGAAAAGTTCCTTGGAAGGAGGTGAAATTTTAGCTTCTTTTGCAAGGCAAGTGGGGTTATGTTAAGAACTCATGTGTCAATCAATTACAATATAACTATTTAATATTGGTCTTCTTATGTAGACTCTGTCATCTCTGAGCTCAGGGTGTCCCTTTGTAGTTTCTCAATGTCTCTCATAAAGTAGATGTTTATAATATCAGTTGAATGAATAAGTGGTATATAGCAGAAACTGCATCTTTGTGTCAGAAATCAACACAGAGACTCAGTCAAGTTTTATTCAGGAAATAGAAAAATTTAGCCAAAGTCTTGCTATTTGTAGGAAAAATAAAGGTTAAAGCCGTTGGTTGCTGGAGAGTGAACTAAATATAACCCCAAGATTTGAGGTTGGTTCTAGTATAAGTATAAACAGGCAGTCAGGAGAAATGCTTGTCTTGAGTCCACAGGGGAAAAAAAAAAGAAGTTTAGGACATTTTAAATTTAGATATCCAGCATATATTACATCACAAACTATCAGGTCAGTAGTTCAAAATGCACTGCTGGGTGCCAGAAGAAATACGTAAGCTTTAACCTACAGATTTCTGGAACTCCACATACAGGGCAAATGAGAGATTCAGACTTTAATATTCAGGTAGGTAAAAATATAGATTTAAAAATATTAATTTCTCTCTCTTTCTCTATATATAGATATGTATATTCCAAAAGGTTAAGAAATCATATGGAAAAGGTAATAATTAGAGCTGAAAGCATGAATAAAATTTCTAAATAAAAATTAAAATAAAATTTAAATAATATATTAGAATCAAAAACTAGAAAACAATTCTAAATAATTGTTGATATATGTATTGATTTCAGTAGTAAATATTTTAGTATGTCTACGTTAAAATATTATAAAGAACATATAAATGTTATACTCTTGTAGACTTTACACATTTTGCCTATTTTTTGAACTGATCTCTTGTCTGCTCAAGTCTTTTTCCCCCTTGAGGGGGAAAAAGCAGAAATTAAGTTTCTTCTAACAGTAGCAGTTGATATTTTAAATCACCATTCATTTGATTTATTGATTTGGCTTCATTCAAATTGTTTTGGGCCTGTCATATTGGCAAAATAAGTGAGGTTTTAATTACTTTTATTCCTCTTTATTCAAAGGATGTCCTTTTCAAAGGATCCTTTACAGAAGGAATGCTCCGGCGAGTCAGGGAATGCATTTTTTTCAACACTAAATCTATTCATGTATTAGTATAAAATGCCACCTCAGGGGATGAAAGAATAATTTAAAAAATAGAAATATATCCTCTTCCCCTAGATCAGATTATTTACTATTTCAAAATATGTTTACATTCAATTAATCTGTAAAGAAAATTCAGCTGAAATCAAATTCACAAAAGTGTTTTTCTAGTTTGGGTAACTAGGCAAAATAATCCTAAAGGTTTGTAGAATAAAAATGTTAACACCCCAGGTTGAAATATAAAGTTTAGAGATTCTTGCCCAATCATACGTAAAACATGCACTTACTAATTATTAGTGAATGAATGAAAAGAAATACTAGGAAAGTTTCAGAAGGGAGCACTGTGCCGAGACACAGTGTAAAGGGAAGACATATATTAGGGCAGAGAAGACATTGAGAAAAAGCCTCTGGCAAAAGAGCTCCCACACTAAACATGAGGCATCACTGGAGAGACTTGAAGTTTGTAGTGCCCTGAGGGTAACTATAGCAAAATCAAGTCTCAAACTCAACTTGACTCCTAAATACATTATATCAAGTCCCCTATACTAAACGTAAAACAGAAAGAAAGGCATCCCCATTCTCAGGCATAAAATTAATTTACCGCAGTCACTTAACAGGTCTAGATTTTAAAAGTAAAGATTATGGCCTGGCGCTGTGGCTCATGTCTGTAATCCCAGCACTTTGGGAGGCAGAGGTGGGCAGATCACGGGGTCAGGAGATCGAGACCATCCTGGCCAACACGGCGAAACCCCATCTCTACTAAAAATACAAAAAAAATTAGCCGGGTGTGGTGGCGGGCGCCTGTAGTCCCAGCTACTCGGGAGGCTGAGGCAGGAGAATGGCGTGAACCCGGGAGGCGGAGCTTGCAGTGAGCCGAGATCTCTGCTCTGCACTCCAGCCTAAGCAACAAAACGAGACTACGTCTCCGATAAAAACAATAATAAAGATTATAAACCATATCAAAAAACAAGAAAAAAAAATACTGCCAAATAATCAACTAAAGAAGACCAAGGTATTACATAGATGTTGAGACTATTTGACATGGAATTTAAAATTAATATAATTAATAGTTTAAAGGCTCTACAAAGAGTAATAAATTTTAGAAGAGTTAGTAAAACTGTAAGAAAGAATAAAATGGAAATGAAAAAGAAGAAAAACACAGTAATGGAGATAAAGAATGCCTTCAATAGGCTCCTTAGTGAACTCAATTCAGATGAAGTAAGAGTAGATCAACTTATAAATATGTAAACAGAAACTAACCAAACATAAACACAGAGAAAATAAAGTTAAAGAGCATGCAAGAGCCATAGTACAATATCAAATCGTTTAATATGTTCTTAATTGAAATATTAGATATAAGAAGAGAGAAATTGAGAAAAGATATATTTGAAAAAATGAAGAAGAATGTTCTAAAAGTATAGCCAGACACCAAATCACAAATCCAACGAGCTTGGAAATCACCAAGCAAGCTACCCATTATATAATTTTTGTGAGCTTTCATCACTTTGACAAAAAATACACCTGTAATAAACCTTTCATTTTTCAGCCCCATATCCAAATTATTTGCTCTTGAATGCTGTGGCTGAGAGTATGCAGATTACATTTCCCAGGCCCTGTGACGGCTAGTTTCCCGGTAGTTTCTGCCAATAGGAGGCGTTAATAGGAGATCAGATGGCATGAGAATGGCAGAAGCCACTGTCTTCCTCTCTTTTTGCATCTGGCAAGATTACTAGATGTACACATTTATTAAGAAATTTTAACTTTAATCACAGGACTCAACTTTTCTGATTCCAGAATAGTAGAAGCTCCACCCTTGCAGTTCCAGTACTACCCAGGTGGCCTCTCCTCAGTCTCTGAAAGCTCCTATTCCTCCTCACTTTAATTCACCCACCTGTGCAATAGGGGCCGGTGGCTGCTGCTTACTTTACATACTGACAGCTTAGTTAAGTGACTGCATCCTTTCCTCTCTCAGCACTTCCAATACATACAACCAGTTTTCTCTAGTGTGGCTTCAGTTTTCCTTACAGGACACTAACAAGGAAACCAATGCACAAGGGGAACAGGGAGTTCCCTTATTTTACTAATTCAAGTACTTGTTGCTAAAGTCAAAACCATATATATATACATACACACACACACACACACATATGGTTAAACTATATCTATCTATATAAACTACATAGTTTAATTATATATATATATAGTTAAAACCAAAGCATATCTATTTGTCTACATATACAAACACACATGCATATACAATGCAAACTCTCTCTACAGATAGATAATGGATGGACAGATATAGAAAGAGAGATTAGGGAGGGAGAGACCCTTGAACAATGTGAGGGTTAGGGGTGCTGATCCCAGTGTAGTTGCAAATCTACCTATAACTTGGACTTCTCAAAAACTTAACTACTAACAGTCTACTGTTGACTAGAAGTCTTACCAATAACATAGTTGATTACACATATTTTGTATGTTATATGTATTATATGATATATTCTTAAAATAAATGAATGAAAAATGTCATTTAAAAATTCATAAGAGGCCGGGCGCGGTGGCTCAAGCCTGTAATCCCAGCACTTTGGGAGGCCGAGGCGGGTGGATCACGAGGTCAGGAGATCGAGACCATCCTGGCTAACATGGTGAAACCCCGTCTCTACTAAAAATACAAAAAACTAGCCAGGCGTGGTGGTGGGCACCTGTAGTCCCAGCTACTCGGAGGCTGAGGCAGGAGAATGGCGTGAACCTGAGAGGCGGAGCTTGCAGTGAGCCGAGATCGCGCCACTGCACTCCAGCCTGGGTGACACAGCGCGAGACTCTGTCTCAAAAAAATAAAAATAAAAAATAAATAAAATAAAATAAAATAAAATAAAAATTCATAAGAGAGACAAAATATATTTACTATTCATTAAGTGGAAGTAGATCATTATAAAGGTCTTTATGCTCATCCTCTTCATGTTGAGTAGGCCAAGGAGGAAGGGGAAGAGGTGGGGGTATATATATATGTGTGTGTCTCACCACAAATAGATCTCTAATCAAGAGGCAAATAGTGAAAGAAATCATAAGTCATAATATAAACATGTATTTGTATTTACAAAATAAATATTAGGTGAAATACTTAGCACACTACTAAATATTACCATTTACATATTACCATAGTATATGTTACCATGTTACATGTAACTGTTAATGTGTACTTGCAAGAAAAGCATGCAAGTATCCATATGCCTGTTTGAGGAGGGTTTCTAAATTGATCAGTTGAAAATGCTTTGTGATAAAAGGTGTAGATACCCAAATTAGGATAGATTTATAGCAACCAATTTTGATTGAGTCCCTTACTTTTGCTGAAGTTTACGTGCACATTTGATTTAACTCTACACAACACACATTTATAAGAAGAATAGGCACTAATACTCTTTTCATAGAACTTAGAGGAGATTAAAAGGCTTTCTTCAATGTAAATTTAGTTCTGTATGACTACAAATTCCATGTTGCTTCCATGACAATATTGATTTTTTTTTTTTTTTTTTTTTTTTTTTTTTTTTTTAGTTTTCTACAAGTCTTTTAACTTTAGATGAACCATTTTCCAAGTCAGTAACATTGGAAAACTGTATGAAACACATATTAATGGTAAGACTTAGATCTGCCTTGTAATTTTGATAAACACTACCCACATGTGCTTAGATGTTAAATTGTTAATTAGAATTGGTTAACATTAAAATTTAATTCCTGACTAGCAGTACCCACATTTCAAATGTTCAATAGCCACATGTGTCTAGCCATATTGGTGAACACAGTCATAGAATATTTCTATTACAGAAAATTCTATTGAATAACATTGATTTAGAATATAAGATATTTATAAAGGGAAAGTAAATGCATCCTTTATTTTCTCTAAAATTAATTTTATGTCATTTCCAATTTTTCTCTTTAATGCATTTCAAGGGTATAAAACATAATTTCTTAAATTGCAGTAGTTTCAAATGATACAGTAACAAGTATAAGATCTTTAGGCCACATGCCTACAAAAATGTAAAATGCAACACTGAATGAAAATTTCATAAGCCTATTGACAAATTAAAAAATGGAGGAGTCAGAACTCAGGCACTGTTTCTCAAACTGGAAACAATAGTTACATTCATAAAAATATAAAAGTATATAGGAAATTATTTTCTAGAAACTGTAAAATATGAAAAAAGAAATTATTGGCTTAAAAAAATAGAAACCAGTTATCAAAATCACTTTAATGAAGCAGAAGTAGGGAAACTGTAAGAATGCTAAAACTTATTTACATACATAGAATATTGACAGCACACCTAAGAAGAAAAATCAAATTGAATGGTACTTTGAAAAGACAGACCAAGACATTAACAATGCCAACAACAACAACAAAACTGCCATTTCTCTCCAGCAATAAGTAGCAATATGTAGATTACAAGGTACATTAGAGGAAAAGGCCATGGAAAAATTATTGATTACACCCAAGTTAATAATGGTAGCACCAAGGTCAGGAACCATGACCATTGTCACTCACACAGTGCTCAGCAAGTGATCCCTCTTACCATCCCCAGGGGAAGAGTCACACTGTGGAGAGAATAGCAAAGAGCACAACAATGCCTACCAACAGGAACAGTCCTAGGGTGTCCATTCATTGCATTGTTTGAAGGTGTCACAGTTACCAAGAGGAACATGGACAACATATCACACTCACCTATCACATAGGCACTGAATAGAACAAGACTTTACTTAGAAAATACACAGAGAAAGATCAGCTTCTGTAGTAAGCATAGGTTCCCTATAACCAGCAGGTCTCAGCCTGTATGTAGCTCATGCAGGGAGATAGTCCACACTTAGCCACTTTGTGCTGAAGACGAATGATCCACTTCCCTCCTCACTTGGATTATAGATAGCAGTGTGGTTGGTTAGGTGCCATATTACACACATGCTTAAGTAGAACAAGAATGTACAAAAGAAACCCAGAAAAGGGAAGAAATGTTCAAAGTGATATGCCTGGCACAAGCTGTGAGGACTAGTTATCTGCACATAAGAAAATGTTTCAGGTATAAGACACACTCTTATGTCAACCATAGAAGGGTAGGCAGGCTGCACTCACAGTTTTACAAGCTTCCCAACATACAGTCTCATAAGTTGATTCATTTTCTCTCATCCTTAATCTCCTTATATGTATTTTAGAATAATATTTTGTTTCTGTGTTCTTTTTGTGTGTATGTGAATAACTCAGAGGGTATTTGGGAGACTAAGTAAAATAAATACTGGCTATAGGAAAACTTGAATTTCTCAAACCAGGTACTATTTAAATATAAGCTATTGATATGTTGTCCAAAATTTGAATTTGGCAATTCTTGGTTAAGAATATAAATATAGGAGGGGGTAGAGAAAAATGGAGGAACAGAAGGCTCTTCCAATCTCTACCCCACCCACCCCACCAAAAGGACACCAATTTAACAACTATCTACACAAAACAGGCACCTTAATAGAACCAAAAATCAGGTGAGCATTCACAGTACTTGGTTTTAACTTCCTATTGCTGAAGGAGGCACTTGAAGAGGTAGAAGAAACAGTCTTCAAATGCTAAGCGGTCCTTACCCCATCCCCTGGAAGTGGTGATGATGTGCAGAGATGGAATCAGAACTCTTGGGAGAGGGAGGGCACAATAATTGTGAGACATTACATTGAACTCAGTGCTGCCCTGTTATAGCAGAAAGTTAAACTAGAATGAACTCAGTTCATGCCTGCTCATGAAGGGAGCATTTTAAGCCAGCCCTAGCCAGAGAGGAATCACCCATCCCAGCAGTAAGAACCTGAACTCCTGCAAGCCTTGCCATCATGGGCTAAAGTGCTCTGGAGCTCTAAATAAACTTGAAAGGCAGTGTAGACCACAAGGATTACAACAGCTATGCAACTTTTAGTGCTGAACTGAGCTCAGAGTCGGGGGACTTCAGGGGCATGTGACCTACTGAGACACCAACTGGGGAAGCTAGAAGAGTGCTGGCACCACAACTCCCCTAACCCCAGGATGCACAGCTCGAAGCTTCAAAAGAGACCCCATCCTTCCACTTGAGGAGAGGAGAAGGAAGAGTGGAGAGTACTTTGTCTTGCGTCTCAGACATCAACTCAACCACAGCAGAAATAAGACACCAGTTGGAGTCATGAAGTTCCCTTTCCAAGCCCTAGCTCCCAGATGATATTTCCAAATACACTTTGGACCAGAAGAGAACCTGCCGCGCCAAATGGAAGGACCTAGAACTGGCAGAATTTATCACTGGCTAACTGAAGAGCCCTTGGGTGGGATCTTCAGTGAAAAATCAATGGGGATACCCAGGTAGTACGCCATGAGCCTTGGGTGAGACTCAGAAACTTGCTGGCTTCAGATGAGACTCAGCACATTCCAGCTATGGTGGCTATAGGAAGAGACTACTGCTTGATAAAAGCAGAGAGAAAATAAAGGAGACTTTGTCATATGTACATTAGGTACCAGCTCAGCCAAAGCAGGGGTGGAACACCAAGCAGACTCTTGGGGTCCCTGATTCCAGGACTTGGCTCTTGGAAAGCATGTGTGGAACTGCCCTGGGCCCAAAGGGAGCCCACTGCCCTGACGAGTGATTCCTAGCTCAGGCACCATTCACAAGCTGATTAAAGAGCCATTGGCCTTAGGGAACATCAGAGATAGCCTAGCAGAACTCCCTGTGGGCTTGTGGTGGTGGTGGCCACAGGGCGAGGTCCTCTGCCTTTGGAAAAGAGGGAAGAGTGGGAACGACTGCATTTTGTGGTTTTAGTGTCATCTAAACTGCAGTACAATAGAACACAAGGTAGACTTCTAAGGTTTCTGACTCTAGTTCCTGGCTTCTGGACATTACCTCTGAAACTGCCCAAGGCCTAGGAGAACTTGCTTCCCTGAAGAGAAGGAAACAAGCCTGCCTGGCTTCAGCAATTGCTGATTGTAGAATCCCAGGGCCTTGAGAAAATATAGGAGGTAGCCAGGAAGTGGTTATGGCAGGCCTTGAATGAGACCCAGTGCTGTGCTGGGTCAGGTCTGACCTAGCACAGTCCTAGTGGTGGTGGCCACAAAGGTGCTTGTGTCACTCCACCTTTATATCCCAATGGCTTAGAACAGAGAGAGAGACAGAGAGAGACTCCATTTGTTCGAGAGAAAGTAACGGAACAGAACAACAGTCTCTGCCAGGTAATCCAGAGAATTCTCCTAGATCTTGTCTGAGACCATCAAGGTGGTACCTCCAATCTGCATGAACCACAGTGCCACTGGGCTTGGAGTGTCCCTTAAGGCAGATAAACTTAAATTGCAACACTCAAGGGCTTTCAAATACCTGAAAAGCCTTCCCCAAAACAAAGGGTACAAATAAGCTCAGACTACAAAGACTACAACAAATACATAACTTTTCAATGCCCAGACACAGATAAACAATTACAAGTGTCAAGATAACCCAGGAAAATGCCTCACAAAGTGACTAAATAAATGTAGTAGTCTGCTTTTTGAGACGGAGTCTCTTCTGTCACTCTGCTGGAGTGCAGTGGCCGGATCTCAGCTCACTGCAAGCTCCACCCTCCCAGGTTCACGCCATTCTTGCCCTCAGCCTCCTAGTAGCTGGGAGTACTACAGGCTCGGCCACCTTGCCTGGCTGTTTTTTGTATTTTTTTAGTAGAGACGGTTTCACATGTTAGCCAGGGATGGTCTCGGATCTCCTGATTCCAGGGATCCGCCCGCCTCGGCCTCCCAAAGTGCTGGGATTACAGGCTTGAGCTCTGCTTTCATGCTGCTGCTAAAGAGATACCTGAGACTGGGCAATTTACAAAAGAAAGAGGTTTATTGGACTTACAGTTCCACATGGCTGGGGAGGCCTCACAATCATGGCAGAAAGCAAGGAGGAGCAAGTCACATCTTAAAGTGGATGGCAGCAAGCAAAGAGAGAGTGTATCAGCAGGAGAAATGCCAGATGCTTACAAAACCATCAGATCTCATGAACACTTACTCACTATCAGGGTAACAGTATGGGAGAACCACCTCCATGATTCAAATATCTCCCACCAGTTCCCTCCCACAACATGTGGAAATTATGAAAGTACAATTCAAGATGACACCTGGGTAGGTACACCGAGCCAAACCATATCATTCTGCCCCGACCCCTCCCAAATCTCATGTCCTCACATTTCAAAACAAAGCATGCCTTACTATCAGTCCTCCAAAGTCTTAACTCATTTCAGCATTAACTCAAAAGTCCAGAGTCCAAAGTCTCATCTAAGACAAGGCAAGTCTCTTCTGCCCATGAGCCTGTAAAATCAAAAGCAAGTTAGTTCTTAGATACAATGGGGATACAGGCACTGGGTAAATATAGACATTCCAAAGGAAAGGAATTGGCCTTTGGGCTACAGGTCCTATGCAAGTCTGAAATCTAGCAAGGTACTCAAATCTTAAAGCCACAAAGTGATCTCCTTTGACTCCATGTCTCATATTCAGGTCACGTTGATGCAAGAGGTAGGTTCACAAAGTCTTGGGCAGCTCCACCCCTGTGGCTTTGCAGAGTATAGCTCCCTACCTGGCTGCCTTCATGGGCTGGTATTGTGTCTGTGACTTTTCCAGGTGAACGGTGCAAGTTGTAGTAGATCTACCATTCTGGGGTCTGGAGGACGATGGCCCTCTTCTCACAGCTCCACTTAGTGGTGCCCCAGTAGGGACTCTGTGTGGGGGCTCTGACCCCACATTTCCTTTCCACGCTGTCCTAGCAGAGGTTCTCTGTGAGAGCCCTGCCCCTGCAGCAAACTTCTGCCTGGATATCTAGGCATTTCCATAAATCCTCTGAAATGTAGGTGGAGGTTACCAAACCTTAATTCTTGATTTCTGTGCACCTGCAGGCTCAACACTATGTGGAAGCTGCCAGGGCTTGGGGCTTTCCCCATCTGAAGCCACAGTCTGAGCTCTATGTTGACCCCTTTCAGCCATGTCTGGGGGGGCTAGGATGCAAGGTACCAAGTCCCTAGGCTGAATATAGCATGGGAAACCACATTTTCTTCCTACACCTGCAGGCCTATGATGGGAGGGACTTCCATGAAGAACTTTGACATGCCCTGGAGATATTTTCCCCATTTTCTTGGGGATTAATGTTCTTTACTTATGCAAATTTTTGCAGCCAGCTTGAATTTCTGCTCAGAAAATGTGATTTTCTTTTCTATCACATTGTCAGGCTGCACATTTTCCAAATTGTTATGCTCTGCTTCCCTTATAAAACCGAATGTCTTTAACAGCACCCAAGTTACCTCTTGAATACTTTGCTGCTTATAAATTTCTTCTGCCAGATACCCTAAATCACCTCTCTCAAGATCAAAGGTCCACAAATCTCTGGGACAGGGGCAAAATGCCACCAGTCTCTTTGCTAAAGCATAACCAGGGTCACCTTTGCTGCAGTTCCCAACAAGTTCCACATCTCCATCTGAGACCACCTCAGCCCAGCTTTCATTGGCTATATCATTAGCAGCATTTTGAAAAAAGTCATTCAACAACTCTCTAGGAAGTTCCAAACTTTCCCACATTTTTCTGTTTTCTTCTGAGCCTTCCAAACTGTTCCAGTCTCTCCCTGTTACCCAGTTGCAAAGTTGCTTCAACATTTCTGGGTATCTTTTCAGCAACACCCCACTCTACTGATACCAATTTACTGTATTAGTTCATGCTCATGTTGCTGATAAGGACATACCCATGACTGGGCAACTTACAAAAGAATGAGGGTTATTGGACTTACAATTCCACATGGCTAGGGAGGCCTCACAATCATGGCAGAAGGCAAGGAGAAGCAAGTCACATCTTACATGGATGGCAGCAGGCAAAGACAGAATGTACCAGCAGGGGAAATGCCAGATGCTTATAAAACCATCAGACCTTGTGAGAACTAATTCCTACCACGAAAATAGTATGGGGTAAACCATTTCTATGATTTGATTATCCCCCACTGGGTCCCTCCCACAACATGTGGGATTATGGGAGTACAATTCAAGATGAGATCTGGGTGGTGACACAGATGTTATTTGATATAAGCCAAACTATATCAATAAGAAACCAGTGACCTATTCTGGAGAAACAGAGACATACAACCTTTTATACAGATAATTCAAAATAGCTGTGTGGAGGAAACTGAAAGGAATTAAACATACAGAGAAGGAATTCAGAATTCTATTAGATAAACATAACGAAGAGATTCAAGTTATTAAAAAGAATAAAGCAGAGATTCTGGAGCTTAAAAATGTAACTGATATACAGAGAATACATCAGAGTGTCTTAATAGCAGAATTGATCAAGCTGAAAGAACTGTTCGAGATAAAAGACTTAGTGAGCCTGGAGACAGGCTATTTGAAAATACATGGTCAGAAGAGACAAAAGAAAAGAGAACTAAAAAAAAAAAAAAAAAAAAAAGTAAATAAAGCACACCTACAAGATCTAGAATATAACCTCCAAAAACAGATCTAAGAGTTATCAGCCTTAAAGTTGAGTTAGAGAAAGTGATAGGGGTAGAAAGCTTACTTAAAGGGATAATAACAGAGAACATCTCAGATCTAGAGAAAGAAATCCATATCCAAATACAAAAAAGTTATAGAACACTAAGCAGGTTTAACCCAAATTAGATTACCTCTAGGCATTGAATAAACTCCTAAAGATGAAAAATGAAGAAATGATCCTAAAAGGAGCAAGAGATAGAAAGAGAAAAAAAGATACAATGGAGTTGCAATACATGTAGCAGCAGACTTTTCAGTGGAAATCTTACAGGCCAGGAAGAGTGGCAGGACACTTAAAGTCTTGAAAGACAACAAAATTACCCTGGAATAGTATATCTGGTGAAAATATCCTTCAAACATAAAAGAGAAATAAACACTTTCTCAGACATACAAAAGCTGAGGAATTTCATAAACACAAGACCTGTCCTACCATAAATACTATAAGTAGTACATCAATCAGAAAGAAAATGAGCAATATAAAATGATCTGAAAGTAAAAACACACTGATAATTGTGAGTACTCAGAAAAACACAGAATATTATAACACTGAAACTGTGGTGTGCAAACTACTGTTATCTTAAGCAGAAACTCTAAAGGATGAACCAATAAAAAATAATAAATATATTTTTATGGCATATATATTACAATAATACATAAATAGAATCAACAAAAAGTTGTAAAGTAAGGTGATAAAATGTAGAGGTTTTTATTTTCTTTGCTTCTTTGTTTATGCTAACAGTGTTAAGTTGTTATCAGCCTAAAATAATGGCTTCTAAGATAGTATTTTCAAAGTTCATGGTAACCTCAAATCAAAAAACATACAACAGGTACACAAAAAATAAAAAGTAAGAAATTAAGTCATATCACCAGAGAAATTCATCTTCATTGAAAGGAAGACAGGAAGAAAGTAAAGAAGGAGAGACAATCACAAAAAAAGGAAACAGAAAACAAACAACAAAATGGTAGGAGTGAGTCCTTACTTATCAACAATGACGTTGCATATTAGTGGACTAAACACTCCACTCAAAAGACATACATTGGATGAATAGATTTAAAAAATATGATACAATGATCTGTTGTGTTTAAGAAAAAAATAACCTATTAGGACATCTATAGGCTGAAAATAAAGTGATTAAAATAAAAGACAGTCCACGCCAATGTAAACACAAAAAAAAGAGCAAAAGTAGCTATAACTATATCATACAGAATGGATTGCAAGACAAAAACTGTAAGAAGTGGCAAAGATGATGATAAAGGGGTAAATTCAGTCAGGGGATATAATGATTATAAATAATATCCATCTAACACTGGAGCACCCAGATATATAAAGCAAATATTATTAGAGCTAAAGAAAGAGATAAATGCCAATGCAATAATGATCTAGGATTTTTTTGCTCCTTAGTTCAGCTAAAACCCAGTTCTTGTCTCATGACCAGGAAAAAATAGGCACAGGGACATCAAAGAATGTGGAGGGTGCACTTATTAGACAAAAAGAAAGCTCTCAGCAAAGAAGGAGGGGGTTCTGCTAAAAGGCTCCCACCTCACAGACTGAATACCATGTCACCACACATGAGCTGAAGAGGCCCGGCTCCCCCTGTTGCATAAGGCATGAATTACTGGTGGGTCCACTCCATTCTCAAAATGTATATGCAGGTCCTCAGTTCACTGCGGGCAAGCCCAGGCAAGACCTTGTGCAGATTGCCTTACCTGCCTCCTGCATCTATCAATAATAGCTGGAGACTTCAATACCCCACGTTCAGCATTAGACAGATCTTCTCACCAGAAAATCAACAAAGAAACATGGGACTTAAACTTCACTATAGACCAAATGGACCAAAGAGATATTTATGATCATTTTATCCAATAGTTGCAGAATATACACTTTTTTTCCCTCAGTACATGGATCATTCTCCAGGAGGTACCATATGTTAACTCACAAATCGACTATTAAAACATTAAATAACCTGAAATAATTTCAAGCATCTTCTCTGACTGCAATGAAATAAAACTAAAAATCAATAACAAGTGGAATTTTGGAAATGATATGAATATATGAAAATTAATATGCTCCTGAGTCATGGTCAGTATGTCTATGAATACAAAATTAATTCAGGATAAAAAGTTAATTATGAAGGAAGCTGTAAACTTTCCTGAAACAAACGATAATGCAAACAAAATATACTAAAACATTTGAGATACAGCAAAAGCAGTACAAAGAGGAAGATTATAGCTATACGTTCCTAATCAAAAAAGAAGAAAAACTTAAATGAACAACCAAACAATATATCTAAAGAATTGAAAAGCATGATAAACCAACAACTAGTAGAAGAAAATGAATCATAAAAATCAGCAGAAATAAATGAAATTGAACAAAAGAAAGCAAAAGGTCAATAAAACATAAAAAAATAAAACAAGTTAAATAAAAATGACAGAGCTTTAGCCAGATCATGAAAAAAGAGAGAGGACCCAAATAAATAAAATTAGAGATGAAAAAGGAGACATTACAACTGATACTGCAGTAATTTAAAGCATCATTAGTGATACTAAGAGCAAGTGCATACCAATAAATTGGAAAATCTAGAAGAAATGGATAAATTCCTAGACACATAATTGGACATAATCTTGGTTTCTGAACTAGGATGATGTCTAGAACATGAACAGACAAATAACAACAAGATCAAAGCCGTAGTAAAAAGTTTCCAGCAAAGAAAAGCCCAATCCCTGATTACTTCGCTGCTGAATTGTATCAAACAATTACAGAAGTACTGTTACCTATCCTACTTAAAATATTCCAAAAAATAGAGGAGGAGGGAATACTTTGAAACTCTTTCTACATGGCCAATATTACCCTGAAACAAAAATAAAAGACACATAAAAAAGAACTACAGGCCAATATTGCTGATGAATACTGATACAAAAGTCTTCCACAAAATAGCACACCAAATTTCACAACACATTAAAAAGATCATTCATCAGTATGAAGTGAGATTTATCCCTGCAATGAAAGAATAATTCAACATACACAGGTCAATGTGATACCTCATATCAACAGAATGAAGGACAAAAACCATATGATGAGTCCAATTGATGTAAAAAAAAAAAAAAAAAGCATTTGGGAGGGGGCGCCCAAGATGGCCGAATAGGAATAGCTCCAGCTACTGGCTCCCAGCATGAGCAACACAGAAGACAGGTGACTTCTGCATTTTCAACTGAGGAACTGGGTTCATCTCACTGAGGTGTGTCGGACAGTCAGTGCTGGTCAGCTGGTGCAGCCCAACCAGCGAGAGCTGAAGCAGGGCGAGGCATTGCCTCACCTGGGAAGTGCAAGGGGGAAGGGAATTCCTTTCCCTAGCCAAGGGAAACTGAGACACACGACACCTGGAAAATCGGGTACCTCCCACTCTAATACTGTGCTTTACCAAGGGTCTTAGCAAACGGCACACCAGGTTATATCCCATACCTGGCTCAGAGGGTCCCATGCCCACGGAGCCTCCCTCATTGCTAGCACAGCAGTCTGAGCTCTAACAGCAAGGCGGCAGCGAGGTTGGGGTAGGGATGTCGCCATTGCTGAGGCTTAAGTAGGTAAATAAAGCTGCCGGGAAGCTCAAATAGGGTGGAGCCCAGCACAGCTCAAGGAGGCCTGCCTGCCTCTGTAGACTCCACCTCTGGGAACAGGGCATCACTAAACAAAAAGCAGCAGAAACCTCTGCAGATGTAAATGTCCCTTTCTGACAGCTTTGAAGAGAGCAGTGGTTCTTGTGGCATGGAGGTTGAGATCTGAGAACAGACAGACTGCCTGCTCAAGTGGGTCCCTGACCCCTGAGTAGTCTAACAGGGAGACATCCCCCACTAGGTGCAGACCGACATCTCACACCTCACACAGCTGGGTACACCTCTGAGATGAAGCTTCCAGAGCAAGAATCAGACAGCAACATTTGCTGTTCAGCAGTATTCAATCTTCTGCAGTCTCTGCTGCTGATACCCAGGCAAACAGGATCTGGAGTGGACCTCAAGCAAATTCCAACAGACCTGCAGCTGAGGGTCCTGTCAGTTAGAAAGGACACCCACACCAAAACCCCATCAGGATGTCACAATCATCAAAGACCAAAGGCAGATAAAACCACAAAGATGGGGAAAAAGCAGGGCAGAAAAACTGAAAATTCAATAAATCAGAGCACATCTCCCCCTCCAAAGGAACACAGCTCATCGCCAGCAACGGAACACAGCTGGATGGAGAATGACTTTGACGAGTTGAGAGAAGAAGGCTTCAGTCAATCAAACTTCTCAGAGTTAAAGGAGGAACTACGTAACCAGCTCAAAGAAACTAAAAACCTTGAAAATAGAATGGAAGAATGGATAACTAGAATAATCAATGCAGAGAAGACAATAAAAGAACTGATAGAGATGAAAACTATGACACGAGAATTACGTGACAAATGCGCAAGCTTGAGTAACTGACTTGATCAACTGGAAGAAAGAATATCAGTGATTGAAGATCTGAATGAAATGAAGTGAGAAGAGAAACGTAGAAAAGAAAGAGTAAAAAGAAATGAACAAAGCCTCCAAGAAATATGGGATTATGTGAAAAGACCAAATCTACATCTGATTGGTGTGCCTGAAAGTGATGGGGAAAATGGAATCAAGTTGGAAAACACTCTTCAGGATATCATTCAGGAGAACTTCCCCAACCTAATAAGGCAGGCCAACATTCAAACTCAGGAAATACAGAAAACGCCACAAAGATACTCCGCAAGAAGAGCAACTCCAAGACACATAATTGTCAGATTCACCAAAGTTGAAATGAAGGAAAAAATCTTAAGGGCAGCCAGAGAGAAAGGTCGGGTTACCCACAAAGGGAAGCCCATCAGACTAACAGCAGATCTCTCAACGGAAACTCTCCAAGCCAGAAGAGAGTGGGGGCTAATGTTCAACATTCTTAAAGAAAAAAATTTTCAACCCAGAATTTCATATCCAGCCAAACTAAGTTTCATAAGTGAAGGAGAAATAAAATCCTTTACAGACAAGCAAATGCTTAGAGATTTTGTCACCACTAGGCCTGCCCTACAAGAGATCCTGAAGGAAGCACTAAACATGGAAAGGAACAACCAGTACCAGCCACTGCAAAAAATGCCAAAATGTAAAGACCATTTAGGCTAGGAAGAAATTGCATCAACTAATGAGCTAAATAACCAGTTAATATCATAATGACAGGATCCAGTTCACACATAAGAATATTAACCTTAAATGTAAATGGACTAAATGCTCCAATTAAAAGACACAGACTGGCAAACTGGATAAAGAGTCAAGACCCATCAGTCTGCTGTATTCAGGAGACCCATCTCACATGCAGAGACACACATAGGCTCAAAATAAAGGGATGGAGGAAGTTCTACTAAGCAAATGGAAAACAAAAAAAGCAGGGCTTGCAATCCTAGTCTCCGATAAAACAGACTTTAAACCATCAAAGATCAAAAGAGACAAAGAAGGCCATTACATAATGGTAAAGGGGTCAATTAATCAGGAAGAGCTAACTATCCTAAATATATATGCACCTAATACGAGAGCACCCAGATTCACAAAGCAAGTCCTTAGAGACTTACAAAGAGACTTAGACTCCCATACAATAATAATGGGAGACTTTAACACCCCACTGTCAAAATTAGACAGATCAACAAGACAGAATGTTAACAAGGATATCCAGGAATTGAATAGAGGGAAATTTATAGCACTAAATGCCCACAAGAGAAAGCAGGAAAGATCTAAAATTGACACCCTAACATCATAAGTAAAAGAACTAGAGAAGCAAAAGCAAACACATTCAAAAGTTAGCAGAAGGCAAGAAATAACTAAGATCAGAGCAGAACTGAAGGAGAGAGAGACACAAAAAACCCTCCAAAAAATCAATGAATCCAGGAGCTGGTTTTTTGAAAAGATCAACAAAATTGATAGACTGCTAGAAAGACTAATAAAGAAGAAAAGAGAGAAGAATCAAATAGATGCAATAAAAAATGATAAAGCTGATATCACCACCGACCCCACAGAAATACAAACTACCATCAGAGAATACTATAAACACCTCTACGCAAATAAACTAGAAAACCTAGAAGAAATGGATAAATTCCTGGACACTTACACTCTCCCAAGACTAATCCAGGAAGAAGTTGAATTCCTGAATAGACCAATAGCAGGCTCTGAAATTGAGGCAATAATTAATAGCCTACCAACCAAAAAAAGTCCAGGACCAGATGGATTCACAGCTGAATTCCACCAGAGGTACAAGGAGGAGCTGGTACCATTCCTTCTGAAACTATTCCAATCAATAGAAAAAGAGGGAATCCTCCCTAACTCATTTTATGAGGCCAACATCATCATGATACCAAAGCCTGGCAGAGACACAACAATAAAAGAGAATTTTAGACCAATACCCCTGATGAACATCGATGCAAAAATCCTCCATAAAATACTGGCAAACTGGATCCAGCAGCACACCAAAAAGCTTATCCACCATGATCAAGTTGGCTTCATCTCGGGGATGTAAGGCTGGTTCAACATATGTAAATCAATAAATGTAATCCAGCATATAAACAGAACCAAAGACAAAAACTACATGATTATCTCAATAGATGCAGAAAAGGCCTTTGACAAAATTCAACAGCCTTTCATGCTAAAAACTCTCAATAAATTTGGTACTGATGGAATGTATCTCAAAATAATAAGAGCTATTTATGACAAACACACAGCCAATATCATACTGAATGGGTAAAAACTGGAAGCATTCCCTTTGAAAACCGGCACAAGACAGAGATGCCCTCTCTCACCACTCCTACTGATCATAGTGTTGGAAGTTCTGGTGAGGTCAATCAGGGAGGAGAAAGAAATAAAGGGTATTCATTTAGGAAATGAAGAAGTCAAATTGTCCCTGTTTGCAGATGACATGATTTGATATATAGAAAACCCCATCATCTCAGTCCAAAATATCCTTAAGCTGATAAGAAACTTCAGCAAAATCTCAGGATACAAAATCAATGTGCAAAAATCACAAGCATTCTTATACACCAGTTACAGACAAACAGAGAGCCAAATCATGAATGAATTCCCATTCACAATAGCTTCAAAGAGGATAAAATTCCTAGGAATCCAACTTACAACTGATGTAAAGGACCTCTTCAAGGCGAACTACAAACCACCGCTCAGTGAAATAAAAGAGGACACAAACAAATGGAAGAAAATACCATGCTAGTGGATAGGAAGAATCAATATCGTGAAAATGGCCATACTGCAGAAGGTAATTTATAGATTCAATGTCATCCCCATCAAGCTACCAATCACTCTCTTCACAGAATTGGAAAAAACTGCTTTAAAATTCGTATGGAACCAAAAACGACCTGCATTGCCAAGACAATCCTAAGCTAAAAGAATAAAGCTGGAAGCATCACGCTATCTTACTTCAAACTATACTACAAGGCTACAGTAACCAAAACAGCATGGTACTGGTACCAAAACAGAGATATAGACCAATGGAACAGAACAGAGGCCTCAGAAATAATACCACACATCTACAGCCATCTGATCTTTGACAAACCTGACAAAAACAAGAAATGGGGAAAGGATTCCCTATTCAATAAATGATACTGGGAAAATTGGCTAGCCATAAGTAGAAAGCTGAAACTGGACCCTTTCCTTACTCCTTATACAAAAATTAATTCAAGATGGATTAGAGACTTAAATGTTAGACCTAATACCATATAAACTCTAGAAGAAAACCTAGGTAATGCCATTCAGGACATAGGCATGGGCAAGGACTTCATGTCTAAAACACCTAAAGGGCAATGGCAACCAAAGCCAAAATTGACAAATGGGACATAATTAAACTAAAGAGCTTCTGCACAGCAAAAGAAACTACCATCAGAGTGAACAGGCAACCTACAGAATGGGAGAAAATTTTTGCAATCTACTCATCTGACAAAGGGCTAATATCCAGAACCTACAAAGAACTCAAACAAATTTACAAGAAAAAAACAAACAACCCCATCAAAAAGTGGGCAAAGGATATGAACAGACACTTCTCAAAAGAAGACATTCATACAGCCAACAGACACATGAAAAAATGCTCATCATCACTGGCCATTAGAGAAATGCAAATCAAAACCACAGTGAGATACTATCTCACTCCAGTTAGAATGGCAATCATTAAAAAGTCAGGAAACAACAGGTGCTGGAGAGGATGTGGAGAAATAGGAACACTTTTACATTGTTGGTGGGACTGTAAACTAGTTGAACTAGTTGAACCACAGTGTGGCGATTCCTCAAGGATCTAGAACTAGAAATACCATTTGACCCAGGCATCCCATTACTTGGTATACCCAAAGGATTATAAATCATGCTGCTATCAAGACACATGCACACATATGTTTATTGCGGCACTATTCACAATAGCAAAGACTTGGAATCAACCCAAATGTCCATCAGTGACAGACTGGATTAAGAAAATGTGGCACATATACACCATGGAATACTATGCAGCCATTAAAAAGGATGAGTTTGTGTCCTTTGTAGGGACATGGATGCAGCTGGAAACCATCATTCTCAGCAAACTAACGCAAAAAAAGAAAACCAAACACCGCATGTTCTCACTCATAGGTGGGAACTGAATAATGAGATCACTTGGACACAGGAATGGAAACATCACACACTGGGGCCTATTGTGGGGAGGGGGGAGGGGGAAGGATAGCATTAGGAGATATACCTAATGTAAACGATGAGTTAATGGGTGCAGCACACCAATATGGCACATGTGTACATATGTAACAAACCTGCACGTTGTGCACATGTACCCTAGAACTTAAAGAATAATAAAAAAAAATTAAAAACATCATTTGGTAAAATTCACCATCCTTTCATGATAAAAATCTTCAAAAATTGTATAGAAGGAACTTAACTAAATATAATAAAAGTCATATATGACAGTCCCACAGCTACTATTTAACTGAATGGGAAGAAACTGGAAGCCTTTTCTCTAAGACCTGTAACATGACGAGAATGGTCACTTTCATCACTGCTACTCAACATGATACTGGAAATCCTAGCTAGAGCAATTGGAAAAGAGAAATAAATAAAAGGCACCCACCCTAGTAAAGAAGAAGTCAAATTATGCTTTTTTGCAGATGACACGATCTTAATGTTAGGAAAAACCTAAAGACTACACACATGCATGCACACACACACACACAAACTGTAAGAACTAAAAAATTCAGTAACGTTTCAGGATACAAAATTAACATACAAAATCAGTAGCATTTGTATATGCCAACAGTGAACAACCTGAAAAATAAATCAAGAAAGTAATCTTATTTAAAATAGCTACAAATAATATAAAATAGTTAATGAGAGGTGACAACGTGCTAGCAGCCCTCGCTCGCTCTCAGAGCCTCTTTGGCTTCGGTGTCCACTGTGGCCGCACTCCAGGAGCCCTTCAGCCTGCCACTGTGCTGTGGGGGCCCCTCTGGGGCTGGCAGAGTCCCTCTCCCAGAGCCGGCTCCCTCTGCTGGCTGGGAAGTGTGGAGCGGGAGGCGCGGGTGGGAGCAGGCGCTGCGGGTGTGCTGGCAGGCCAGGGTGTAACCCCAGTGAGCGCTGAAGCAGCGGGCCCCACACTCCACGCAGCCGGCCAGCCCCTGCTGCGGTTGACTGGGGAATGGGCTCCCTCTGGGCTGCCAGATGGCCAGTGGCCAGTGACAGTGAGAGGTGAAGCAGGCTGGGCTTCTGGAACAGGTGGGGACTTGGAGAACTTTACTGTCTGGCTGAAGGATTATAAATACACCAATCATCACACTGTGTCTAGTTAAAGGTTTGTAAATGTGCCAATCAGCACTCTGTGTCTAGCTAATTGGGTGAGGACTTGGAGAACTTTTGTGTCTAGCTAAAGGATTGTAAACGCACCAATCAGCACCCTGTCAAAATGGATCAATCAGCTCTCTGTAAAATGGACCAATAGGCAGGATGTGGGTGAGGCCAGATAAGGGAATAAAAGCAGGCCACTGGAGCCAGCGGCAGCAACCTGCTCTGGTCTCCTTCCACGGGTATGTTCTTTCCCTCTTCACAATGAATCTTGCTGTTGCTCACTCTTTGGGTATGCACAGCCTTTAAGACCTGTAACACCGTGAAGGTCTGCAGCTTCACTCCTGAAGCCAGCAAGACCATGAACCCACCGGAAGGAAGGAACAACTCCAGACAGGCTGCCTTTAAGAGCTGTAACACTCACTGCAAGGGTCCGTGGCTTCACTCCTGAAGTCAGTGAGACCATGAACCCACCAGAAGGAAGAAACTGCAGACACATCTGAACATCTGAAGGAACAAATTCCGGCCATACCATCTTTAAGAACTGTAACACTCACCACAAGGGTCCCATGGTTTCATTCTTGAAGTCAGCCAGACCAAGAACCCACCAATTCCAGATACACTAATAATTAAATTAACCAAATAACTGAAAGGTCTCTACAATGAAAACTATAAAACATGGATGCAAGAATTTGAAGAAGACACACAGAAAATGGTAAGATGTTTCATATCTATGGATTGAAGGAATCAATATTGTCAAAATGTCTACACTACCCAAAGAAATCTGCAGATTGAATCCAATCCCTATCAAAAAACCAATGATATTCCTCACAGAAATAGAAAAAAAAAAATCCTAAAATTTACATGAAACCACAAAAGACCCAGAATCCAAAGCTATCCTGAACAAAAGAAAAAAAAAAAATTGGAGGAATCACATTGCCTGACTTCAAATTATACAACAAAGCTTTAGTAACCAAAACACTATGGCACTGACATAAAAACAGCTACACAGACTAGTGGAACGGAATAGATAACCTAGAAGTAAATCCATATATCTACAGTGTACTTATTGTCGACGAAGTTGAGAAGAATACACATTGGAAAAAGGACAGTCTTTTCAATAAATGCTGCTTTAAAAACTGGGTATTCATATGCAAAAGTATGAAAGCACAGTTAGAATAAATAAGACATAATATTTGGTAGCACAACAGGATGACTACAGTAAAAAGTAATCTACTTGTATATTTTAACCTAAGTGTATAATTGCATTGTGTGAAACACAAGGGATAAATACTTGAGGTATTGGATAGTCTATTTACCCTGATGTGGGGAACATCACATTGTATGGCTGTATCAAAATATCTCATGTAACCTATACATATATACCTACTATGTACCCACAACAATTTAAAATTTAAAATTTTACGTAAAAGAATATAAATATATAGAAAGTATAGTGGCAGAATGAGAACTAGTCATTTTTCATTAATATGGGTGCCTTCCTGATTCTTACTATAGCTCCCAGGCTTCAATCCCAATAGCTGGTTTCATGATGAAATAGTTAAAATAGTGATTGCATAGATTACAGCAGAGTAACTCTGAGAAAATGAGAACACAGAGATTCAGAGGAAATATTTAATATATATTTTTCTTTCCCATATCTTGCTTCTAAACATAGAAAATCAGCAAGGTTTCTCACATGCCACAAAATAAAGACCTAATTGCCTTCAAGATATTCCCAGCTCTAGGCTGGTTTGATTTCAGTAGACATACTTTAGACTTTTTGCCCTACTCCAGAGTTATTAATTAATAATAGTACAGACAATAATAAACATTAACTACCATTTATAAAGTTTTCTTGTGTGCCACATTCAATTTACATGATCCCACTTAGTTTTTAAAATAATCTCTCAGAAATAGTATTACTATTTGGGTCATACTATTAAAGGAACCGTGGATTACAAAAGTTCCGTGATGTTTTTTAGGGTCACACTATAAATAAATGGTTGACTATAAGACACCCCACATGTCTCATTCCACATTGCAAGCTCCTTCCAAAGCAGTACTGCCTCAATGGAATTGAATAAAGTAGGTTTGACTACTCACAACTCTCTCTACAGATACTACACCCTCGACCCTGATCAGAATTTACTACTGGCAACCCTTAGTATTAATTTTGGCAGGAAAATTAAGGTTTAACTACTGAAGAAAGTGAGTGCCACTTTTGTCTTGATAAAACAAAGTGACTATTCTTTTCCACAAACTCAAAATGAATTAAAATATTTTGAAATGTGGAGATTTGTTTTCCATTTTTGAAAATATCTCAAGAAGCCCTGTAACTTTGGATCTGGTAAATAAGCTATGTCTTGCAGTCTTCGGTATTAATGCCTAGGTAGGCTTTTGTGAAAAATGCATGATACACAGAAGAAAAAAAATTGGTAAATTGTAATTCACTGTGAATATACATTATTGTCCATTATCATTGTCAGTAAAAGGGATGGAGGAATTGGTAAAATTCTCTAGCTGAAGACCTAAGGACAAACACATTCATAGTCAATAAAGGGCAAGTTGAACAGATAATTCTCAAAAGAAGACATACATGCAGCCAACAAACATGGAAAAAAGCTCAACATCACTAATCACTAGAGAAATGCAAATCAAAACCACAGTGAGATACCATCTCACGCCAGTCAGAATGGCTATTAATAAAAAGTAAAAAACCAACAGATGCTGGTGAAGTTGTGAACAAAAAGGAACACTTTTACACTATTAGTGGGAGTGTAAATTAATTCATCCATCGTGGAAGGCAATGTGGTGACTCCTCAAAGACCCAGATGCAGAAATACCATTTGACCCAGCAATCTGATTACTAGTTATACAACCAAAGAAATAAAGACATATAAAGACACATGCACATGTATGTTCATTGCAGCAGTAGCACTATTCAAAATAGCAAAGACCTGGAATCAACCTAAATGCCCATGAATCTGGATAAAGAAAATGTGGTACATATACACCAGGGAATACTATGCAGCCATAAAAAGGAACAAGATAATATCTTTTGTAGATACATGGATGAAGTTGGAAGTCATTATCCACAGAAAACTAATGCAGGAACAGAAAACCAAATACCACATGTCCTCACTTATAAGTGGGAGCTGAACAATGAGAACACATGGACACAGGGATGGGAACAACATACTCTGGTGCCTGTCAGTGGTAGTCAGTGGCAGGAGGGTGAGCAACAAGAACAATGGCTAATAGACTCGGAGCTTAACCCTAAGTGATGGGATGATCTGAGCAACAAACCACCATGGCACACGTTTGCCTATGTAACAAACCTGCACATCCTGCACATGTACCCTTGAACTTAAAAGATGAAGGAAAAAAAGTGAAAAAGAGTAGTCTACTGCTACTTGCAAGAATATTGATAAGCCTCACAGACATAATATTGAGCAGCAGAAGCTAAATATCAAGTAATATACATAGCCTTTTCAATATGTATGAAGTTCAAAAATAGTGAAAAAAATGAAAAGAAAAGAAAAGAGAAGAAAAGAAAAAAGAAACAATGGTGTTAAAAGTCAGGATGATGCTTACATTTTGAGGAAAGACTGGTAGTGATTACAGGGACATTCTTTCCTGTATCTTGCTTTTAAAACTAGAAAATTAGCAAGGTTACTCACAGGCTACAAAATGAAAACCTAATTGCCTTCAAGGTATTCCCAGCTCTAGTTCGATTTCAGTAGACGTACTTCAGAGTTTTAGATCTACTCCAGAGTAATTAATTAGTGATAGTACAGACAATAATAAACAAGAGGGGCTATCTGATTGTATTGGGAACATTAAAATTCTTTAACTGGATAATTGATGCATAGATGTGTTCACATTGGGATAACTCTCTGAGCTATATATATAATTTGTGCAATTTTCTGTGTGTATGTTATGCTTCAATAAAAAGTTTTCTTGTAAAAATAGAAAGGGTAAGTTTTTTTAGCTTATGGCAAAGAGAGAGTATAGAGAGTGGTGCCTTTTGATAAGAGGGAATTTGGAAAGGCTGTTTATGAGATTTGGGCTTGTGCTGACTGATTTTTTTTAATGGCTTGAGAAATAATTCACAAACCATAAAATTCACCATTTTAAAGCATATAATTTATTGGGTTTTAGTATATTCAAATAGTTGTGTAGCCATTACTACTATCTAATTTTAGATCACTTTCATTACTCCAAAATGAAACACTGTAACTGTTAGCAGTCACTTCCCACTTTCCATACTACCTACTCCTGGGCAACCACAAATTTGCTTCTGTCTCTTTGGATTTGCCTATTATTTTATATAAATGAAATCATACAATAAGTGGATTTTTGTAACTACTCTTGTAAGTTTGAAAGTACATGTATATATCATTGCTTCATTCCATTTTATTGTTAAATAATATTCTATTGAGTGGATATGTGACATTGTATTTATCTTCTTCTCAATTGATGAAAATTTAGATTGTACCTACTCTTTGTCTACTATCAGTAATGTTGTTATAAACATTCATGCACATATTTTTGTGTGGACATATGTTTTCAATTCTTTTAAATACCTAGAAGTGAAGTTGCCAGACCGTATGATCACTCAATGTTTAAACTTTTGAGGAATTTCCAAATTGTTCTCTACAGTGACTATCCATTTGGCAATCCCATCAGCATTGTATGAGGATTCCGATATCTATACCTACTCAAAAACATCTGTTATTATGTGATTTTTTATTTCAGCCATCCAATTCTGCATGAAATGGTATTTCGATATGGTTTTGATTTAAATTTCCTTATGACTCATGATGTTGAGCAACTTTTAATTTGCATATTATCCATTTGTATATTTTCTTTAGAGAAATGTGTGTTCATATCTGTTGTCCATCTATTATTGATTCTTTATCTTTTATTGTTGGGATTTAAGAGTTCTTTACGTATTCTAAATAGAAGTCTCAACAGATAAATGATTTGCAATATTTTCTCCCATTTTATGGGTTGTCTTTTCACTCTTAGTGTCATTCTTTGAAGTATAAATATTTTTAATTTGATAAAGTACAGTTTACCTATTTATTTTTCTTTTGTTGATTGTTCTTTTTGTTGGTGTTATGTCTAACAAACAATTTTCTCATCCAAGGTCATGAAGATTTTTTTTTTTTTTTCTTATGTCACAATGCTGAATTCATTTGTTAGTTTGAATAGCATGGGTGTGTATGTATGTATGTATATGTGTGTGTGTTTGTGCATTTTGTATATACCAGATCATCTTGTTTGAGAATAAAGATATTTCTACTGTTTTGCTTCCAAACTAGATGACTTATTTTTTTTTTGCCTAATTGCCCTGTCTGAAATCTCCAGCATAAGGATGATTAGTTTTTTGAATTATTTTTTTATTTTTTATTACTAGTTTTTTGAGGTTTTTTTTTTTTATTCAGAAAAGTATATTGGATTTTGTCAGATTATTTTTCTCAGCTTAATGCAATTATCTTATGGATTCTGTTATTACATTACTTTAAATTACATTAATTTATTTTTGTTCATTGAACTAATTTTGCATTACTAGGATAAATCCCACTTGGTTATGTCATATAATTATTTTTACATGTTTTTGGATTCAGCTAGGATTTTGTTTAAAAATGTTTGCATCTATATTTATAAGAGATATTGCTCAGTGTTTTTCTTTACCTCTGATGTTTTTGTCTGGCTTTGGTAACAGGATCATACTGGCCTCATAGAGTAAGTCAGAACATGATTCCTTCTCTTTTAATTTTTGAAGGAGTTTGTGAAAAATTGGTGTTCATTTTGCATTAAATATTTGGTCAAATTCACCTATAAAGTCATCTGGTCCTAGTATTTTCTTTATTTAAAATGTTCTTTTTCTCTTGGTTTCTTTCCTTTTATTTTTGGAGACAGGGTCTCTCTATGTCACCCAGTCTGAAGTGCAGTAGTATAATCACAGCTCACTGCAGCCTCAACCTCCCAGGCTCAAGTGATCCTCTAATCTCTGCCTCTGGAGTAGCTGGGACTACAGGCACTTGCCACCATGCCTGGCTACTTTTTATTTCTTTATTTATTTTGTAGAAACACGGTCTCTCTATGTTGCCCGGTCCAGTCTCAAACTCCTGGGCTCAAGTGATCCTCCCACCTCAGCCTCCCAAAGTGCTGGGATTACAGGCATGAGCCTCTGCACCCAGACAGAATTTTTTAAATTAGAAATTTAATCTATTTATTTGTTAGAAGTTTAGCATATTTAATATTTCTATGTGTAATTATTCATACTATTCCTTTATATATATTTTTTCTTTTCATGAGTTCTCACTATTTAGCTCATACTTATAAGTGAGAACACACAGTGTTTAGTTTTCTGTTTCTGCACTAGTTTGCTAAGGATAATGGTCTCCAGCTCCATTCTTGTTCCTGAAAAGACAGGATCTCATTCGTTTTTATGGCTGCTTAGAATTCCATGATGTATATGTACCACATTTTCTACATCCATTGATAGGTATATAGGATGGGCATAAGTTACATTGATGGGTATATAGGTTGGTTTCATGTCTTTGCTATTGTGGATGGTGATGTAATGAATATTTACACGTATGTGTCTTTATGGTAGACTGATTTATATTCCTCGGGTATATACCTGGTAATAGGATTGCTGGGTTGAATGGTAGTTATGTTTTTAGCTCTTGAGGTATCGTCATACTGCTTTCCACACTCACTGAACTGCTTTACAGTTCCATCAACAGTAGATAAGCATTCCTTCCATCAACAGTAGATAAGCACTCCCTTTTCTCTGCAATCTTGCCACATCTGTTATTTTTTGCCTTTTTATGATAGCCATTCTGACTGATGTGACATAAGATGGCATCTCATTGTGATTTTGATTTACATTTTTCTAATTATTAGTTATTTTGGCCTTTTTTTCATATGCTTGTTGGCTCCATGTATCTCTTCCTGGATAGAAAAGTTTCTGTTACTGTACTTTGCCCACTTTTTAATGTTTTTTTTCTTGTAAATGTGTTTAAGTTTCTTATAGAAGCTGAATAATAGAACCTTTGTCAGATGCATAGTTTGTAAAAATTTTCTCTCATTCTGTAGGTTGTCTGTTTGCTCTGTTGACAGTTTCTTTGGCTATGCAGAAGCTCTTTAATAGATACCGTTTGCCAATTTTTGCTTTTTTGTGATTGCTAAAAAAGGCCCTGGTCTAGATGAATTCACAGCCAGATTCCACCAGAAGTACAAGAGGAGCTAATATCATTCCTACTGAAACAATTCCAAAAACTTGAGGAGAAGAGAATCCTCCCTAACTCACTCTATGAGGCCCGCATCATCCTGATACCAAAACATGGCAGAGACACAACATAAACAACAACAACAAAAATGTCAGGCCAATATATTTGATGAGCATTAATGCAAAAATTCTCAACAAAATACTAGCAAACTGAATCCAGTAGCATGTCAAAATGCTAATCCACCATGATCATGTACGCTTTATTCCTGGTATGGAAGGTTGGTTCAACATAGGCAAATCAATAAATGTGATTCATCACGTAAACATAACTAAGGACAAACACCAAACCACATGATTATCCTAATAGATACAGAAAAAGCTTTTGATAAAATTCAACATCCTTTCATGTTAAAAACTCTCAATAAACTAGGTATTAAAGGAACAGACCTCAAAATAATAAGAGCCATCTATGACAAACCCAAAGTCAGCATCATACTGAATGAACAAATCACACACCGGGGCCTATCATGGGGAGGGGGGAGGCGGGAGGGGGGAGGGATTGCATTGGGAGTTATACCTGAAGTAAATGACGAGTTGATGGGTGCTGACGAGTTGATGGGTGCAGCACAGCAACATGGCACAAGTATACATATGTGACAAACCTGCACGTTATGCACATGTACCCTAGAACTTAAAGTATAATAATAATAAAAAAAAAAGTTGGAAGCATTCCCCTTGAAAACCAGCACGAGATAAGTATGCTCTCTCTCACCAATCCCGTTCAACATAGTACAGGAATTCCTGTCCAGAGCTATCAGGCAAGAGAAAGAAATAAAAGGCATTCACATAGGAAGAGAGGAAGTCAAACTATCCCTGTTTGCAAATGACATGATTCTATATAAAGAAAACTCCATTGTTTCAGCCTAAAAGCTCCTTAAGCTTACAAACAACTTCAGCAAAAATTCAACATACAAAATCAATGTACAAAAGTCACTAGTATTCCTATACACCAACCACACCCAAGTCAAGAGCCTAATTAGGAATATAATCCCGTTCAAAATTGTCACAAAAGAATAAAATACCTGGGAATACAGCTAACCAGGGAGGTGAAAGATGTCTCCAATGAGAATTACAAAACACTGCTGAATGAAATCAGAGATGACACACATGGAAAAACGTTCCATGTTCATGGTTAGGAATAATAGGAAGAATCAATAGTCATAAAATGGTCATACTGTCCAAAGTATTTAATAGAGAATTTCTTAATGTCCTTGAACCATTATGTTTCCTATTTTTTTAGAGACTCTGTGTGTGTGTGTGTGTGCATTCAATATTCTAATAATTTACAACTCTGCCTTAGACTTTACTTCCTGCTTGTGCAGACCCCAGTGTTCCCCACAGGTGAGAAATTAAGGCCTTAGCAAATCTTTCCTGGGTATGTCCTCAGCTCTGCACATATGCGTGAACTTCTAATTTCCTAGATATATGTTGGAGTTTTTCAAAACCCCTTATGGACATCTCATTTCTAGCTTCTCCTTTTAAGTGTTTTGATCTCCCTCTTATGCCTCAGCTCTTGTTGCTGACTCAGACAGCTGTGATGTTAAATAACTGCCACTGATCCTTCTTTTTCTCTTCCTCCTCCTTCTCCTCCTCCTCCTCCTCCTGCTCCTCCTCCCTCTCTCCCTCCTTCTCCTCTTCCTTCCCTTTATCTTCCTCTTCTTCCCCTTCCCCTTCCTGCTTCTTCTCCTTCTTCCTCTTCTTGACAAATGCATCAGGAGAATAGTTGTTCACACTGAGCAAGCTCTGAGTCAGGATACATAAAGACAAACATTGTGAGTAGGGGTTTTCAGAGAATTTTTAGTCAGGTCAAATAATGGCAGTTCTCTGGGAACTGGGCTTTTATTGAGCTTGAAACCCATTCTGTTGCATCCACTGGCTGCTGGGCTGTTGGTTTCATAGCTACCATGATTGTGAGACCGTTGGCTTCCAATGCTACGTAAGGACTAGGCAGAAAGAAATGGGAATAAGTTAAAATGCCACAAAAATATTATTGCAGCTGAAATTCTGCTTTTTCTAAAATTGTTTCCTGTAATGCTGCATGCTCTTTGTTAATTCTCAGATCTCTGAAAAAAAATCAATAAGTTTTGACAAGTGTTTCCAGTGTGCTTGTTTCTTTAATGGAGGAGTGTGTTTCAGAGTTCTTTACTTCAACACTCCAGGAATATTTCTCCCTGCCCAGTAACTTAGGGAAGAGAGTCCATTCTTTTGTTGATTGCTGTCAGGAAGCTGAGGTAACTAGGTGACTCGCCATCTTAATAATTATAATTAGAAAACAGAAAGATGAATACAGGATTAGAATTGCCATTGTTTTTTTTTTTTTTTTAAAGATAATTCATGTTGGATGTAAAAAAAGGAAATAATTTACTTTTTTGTGGTTGCAGGGTGTCCTCCTTTCTGTATTATTTCAGATATAATCACAGAGTGGTCCTCTTCTCTCATTAAGTTATGCTTATAGTGTAGCATTTTCTGAGCATTATTTATGTTCTAAGAAAGTTGTTTATATTCATTTGAGTATACTTTGACCTAGCTGTCACAATTTCTGACGCCACAGAAATTCCAAGGCTGTTTACCATCTTATAAGTGAGAATGCCCTTTCTCATTGCATTGATTTGCACACCGGTCCCCATAGCCACTCCTTCCCCAACTACTTTTGAGTTTCTTCAATGACTTCTTTATATAAGTTAGCAATATTATTCCATCTATTAGGCTTCAGGGTCTTCCCCTCCACCAGGAAATATAGAGTTTAGATTTTTGGCAATTCTCTTCAGATTGGCTGAATAGTCTATTATATTATGCTGGTTCAAACTCTGTAGATTTTGTTTATTTTACTAAAGAACTGGAAATAGGAAAACACTTAAGCCTTTCTTTTTTCTCTTTTCCCATATCAACGTATCCCCTTCTCTATTCCCCGAATTTTGAAGAAGAAATGTTAAATTTTCTATGGTATTTAAAGAAAAAGAGAAGCTTCCGAAACAGTATGAATTACCTCGATTGATGGAAGAAGTTCATGGCTCTCTACTTTAAAACTGGAGCTTACTTTGTTTATAATGAAGGAAAAATGAACATCTAACATATAAACTTCTTTGGTTGGGAAATTTACCTTGTAATTTAAATTTCTATAAAATACCTTCAGGAAAAGAAAATGTGGCTTACTTATACCAAACCAGTAATAACTTAATCAACAACTCACTTCAGAAGAAAGAAGTCTGAACAAAGTCTCTCCATATATACATAAATAGCTCTCTCTTTAGGGCTGATTTAATGTTGGTCCAATCCATGGAGGCAATAATTATAGTATTAATGTTACTTCTCAAAAAGTGAAGTCAGACTTTGGATATGGTTTAAAGGAGAAGACCACATTCATCACAAGCTTACAAGCAATGGAATGGGGGTTTTTCAGAGTCTAGTTATGACTTCTCTGTTCTCTAGTGACGAGTGATGCCCAAAGAAATGTTATTGCATCTATAGGAAAAATAGCTTAAAAAAATGAAACCCTGGCTGGACATGGTGGCTCACTCCTGTAATCCCAGCACTTTGGGAGGCCAAGGTGGGTGGATCACAGGGGTTTGAGAGCAGCCTGGCCAAATGGTGAAATCCCATCTCTACTAAAATTACAAAAACTATCTGGGCATGGTGGCAGGTACCTGTAGTCCCAGCTACTTAGGAGACTGAGGCAGGAGAATCGCTTGAACCCGGGAGGTGGGGGTTGCAGTGAGCTGAGATCGCACCACTGCACTCCAGCCTGGGCGACAAGGGTGAAACTCCATCTCAGGAAAAAAAAAAAAAAAAAAAGCCCCAATTATCTCATGTTTTAAAAATTTCAGAAGATTCAAAGTTGAGAGTTTGAAATCCCTATTTCATGTGATATAAGTATGAGAGAGTTTAAGGCACTTGAAGTTTTTGAGCTGGCAGAGCTCTGATGAACACTAAAGTCTTATTTCAAATTCTTTATATCAAAATATCTGGCAATTTCCAACAAAAGCCATAGTCTTCTATGACAACTATAGAAAAAAACCAACAACTCTTGTGGAGGTGCAGAAGCAAGTGAGAGACTCAAACACGCTGGCTAAACTGAAATCTCAATTGTTTCGAACTGGGGAACTAAAAAGAAGCAATGAACAAATGAAGAGGAAGACTAATGAGCATCAAAATGGAGGAAGCAAATATCTTCCTAGTGGAAGGGATAATACACATGCTTAGAAGCAATAGATCAGGAAGTGATTAGCCCCAGAGTCGATGAAGCAAGAGAGCAGTGGGTACAAGAAGGATCCAAGTGAGAGAATACAAGGTTAATTAAGGTCCACAAACTTGTCTGCAGAAACATGCTTTGGATTCGTTGCACAGGTGTTGTGATAATGGATTGATGAATTAAAAAGTACAAGATTTGGGAGAATACAATCCATAACTAATTGGATATTGAGATAAACACTTTCAGATTCAATTAATTGAATGAGTTTAGGTGATCATATCTATTTTTTTTTAAATTAAATGCCTTTTTGAAGAACTAGAGAAATAACTGTTTCCTAGATTCCTTTTGCAAAGTGGCCATATTTTCTGAACAAAGAAATTGTACCTATTGATAATCCTTAAAAATTTATTAGTTTATTTAAAATATTAACTTTAGTTATAAAATAAATGATTTTCCTGTCATGAAACAAATACAATACCTGAAACTGAGAGAGTTTCCTGAAAAATTTGTGACATATACCCTTACAAAATTATAGACACAGTATGTTCCTGAAATGTGCAACTATATGCTATCTGCTTGATCAGCAATGAAATGCAATATCTACTCTGATATTAGAAGAAGACATACAAAAAGTTAGCAGAACTTTTACCTGTGGAAAATACTGAAATATAGAGTGCTTTTCAGCAGTCATCCTGAATAAGTTCAAAATTATTTTTTCAGAAGAAAGCAGGGTATGACCTGAAGGATTTATAAACTTGGTTAGAGTGAAATGACTAGAATAGATATTTGGCAACTCACCCCATGCACCCTAAATCATCATTTCTGTTTGGAAGTTAACAACTTATCTTTCCAAATGTCCAGGTTAACACTCAGCCATCTTCACATTAAGAAGAATTGGAAGGTTGGCATGACAACTGAGTGAAATGTATAGGAAGCAAAATTGCCTCAGCAAAAAACAGACCTGAGATTATTCTGACCGACAGAGGTTACTGAAAAATGTTTCCTATGGCAATTTCTTTCTATATTTTTTAAACCTGTGGGCAAATATACATTGTTTTATATATATATATGTAAATTTTATGTTAATTTTGAGAGCATTTCTTGATAATTTTCAGTTATTTTATGTATAAGCAGTGCAGATAATGAAAATAAATACTTAAGTACTTAGTAAATGCTTCAAAATTTATTTCTTATAGTGCAAAGTAGTAAAAAACAGTCCATATGAGGTTACATAGATTGGAAAAATAAATTAGAATATAAGATGTCTAGAAATGGCTTGCCTATCCTTAGTAAAAGAAGATAGCCACCAGTGTGGAATGACTTACTAGCTGATAAATGGTTTTCTCCAACACTCTTCAGTTCACCAACCTGTCTAAAATTTAAGCACTCATAGAATCATGAACTCATATAATTATCTATGTTCCAAGTGACCTTAGAAATCGACCTCCTTCATTTTACCATGAGAAAATGGAGCTCTAGAGAATTTAAGTAAATGTTCATACATCATATAATTTGTAGCACATAACAGTTATTGATTTTTTATTACCAACCACTATTATTATATTCTGTAGGTGTATGGCAACCACAAAGCAGCTATTTGCTAAAATAAGATGTTATATTTATTTTACCCCCAAATGGCCAATATTACTAACACTAGTCTTACTTCTTTTTGCTGTTCTTCTGTTTAATATAAAATGAATTATATTTAGGTATATTTTACTTATATCTCAAGCTCTAACTCAAATTCAACCTGGTTCATTAGGTATTCTATGTCAGCCCTCTCAAGTACTCTCTTTTATATGAACATCTATATATGTTTGATGATGTCTGTCATTCGTCATTTAGCACACGTTGCCAGATAGCATTTCTTGAACTGCCAGCTTGCAAATTTGTTTAACTGCTCTTATGAATTGGCCTTGTCTTGTCCCTGCAACATTCTAAGATCTCAAAAATTAGAATCAGTGTTTATGACTTATTTGTGGCCACATACTTAACATGAGAAAAAGGAGGCCTAGAGATATGAAATTACTCTGGTGGCAATGCAGAGATTGAATTGGAAAGGAGCAAAAGTTGACATAGGGAAGACCAAATAGAAGACTTAATTTATTTACTTGTCAATACATTTTATATCAACAGGTGATAAATCTAACATAGATCAATAAAGTTCTGGATTGGATAAGAAATTAAATGCTAATGAAATCACAAGAGACTACAAACAAAACTGTACTTAAGCTAGGGAATTGTTGCTAAGTATAAATGCACAGGGATAAAACATAATGAAAATTCCTGGTAAATGTGAGCGCCTTTTAAAATTTTTTGATAAAATGCTTTAATTACCATAAACAACTTAAATGAAAGCAGTTTTTTAAATATGTAAAATTTCAAAATGTTAATATCCTGATTAACAAAATGCCTTCAAAATTTTACTTTCAGAAAATGAGAGAAAAGTTTCAAAGAATATGTACAAGAAAATCGTACAATAAGAAATACATGTGGTTAAATAATGTGTGAAAATATTCAGTCTCATGTATTTTAAAAATCACATTAAATAACATTTAACTCATGAGGATAAATTTTTACTAATTCCCTGGAAGTTAATATTCAAAAGCATTTAAAATATGTCATCCAGTAATTATAATTCTATGAATTTCTCTTAAGAAAATAATCAGATATGTGAACAAAGATTTGAGGACAACAATATTCATGTCAGTATTCTTAACCATGTACAAAACTGTAAAAACAAACTAGATACTCATTGGTAGAGATTCATTAAATAAGTCAGCATGGCCATATGAGAACATTTTGGATATCACTATGATCATGTTCTGGAAGAAATATTTAATGATATGAAAAATTAATATAAAGTTGAGTAATAAATACTGATACACAAAATTACACAGAACATTATTCTGAGCATATAGTTGCATGTCCCCAGTTACTATATTTTTACATTAGTTTGTATACTTTTTCATGTTTTCTAAAGTCATATAAGTTAACATGTTATTTTAATTATGAGGAATAATAATCACAAACGTGTTGATTTTATGAATGAAAATCAGTTCTACTGTTGAAAAAACTTGTATTTTAATGACGTGAAGCATTATGTTGGGTCTAACCTAAATAAATTTTATAGCTAGAGTATTTTAGGGGAAAAAAAGAGACAATTGGACTTTTTAAAAATTATTTAATTTTTTGAATCCAAAATATTTTTTAATAAGAAGGTAGGATCCAGGGTTAGTTTTTGTAGCTGCAGCTGGCCTGTTGACTACTGGCAACTTTGCCACAAGTTTTCTCAGCAACATTTTTTACATATAACGACCTTTGATTAGAATTTATATTTACCATGACCTCATCACTTATTCATTTGTAAACCATTTCTTAAATTATTTTATTGGACTATTGATACATCCATATCTTGCTTGCAATTTTGTTAGGTTGCCTCTAAGAAAGCAATTTTTTTCATCACATATCAGAATCAGTTTACACTTAGATAGTAATCCCTACTCCTCTGCCTAACCTGCTAATTTATTCTCTACCTGGAACAAGTACTGAGTCTCTTGAATATCGTCAAATGGAATAAGTACATGGGAATAATCTTTCAGGGTACTAAAGTTGAACCCCACCTGTGAAAGGCAATATATATTATATTAGACAAAATATAAAGGCTTTAATTTTTTTGTTTTGTTTTGTTTTTTTGTTTTTTTCAAGACGGAATCTCTCCAGGATGAAGTGCAGTGGCACGATCTTGGCTCACAGCAACCTCCATCTCCCAGGTTCAAGCAATTCTCCCACCTCAACTTCCCGAGTAGCTGGGATTACAGGTGCACGCCACCATGCCCAGCTAATTTTTGTATTTTTAGTAGAGATGGGGTTTCACCATGTTGGCCAGGATGGTCTCAATCTCTTGACCTCGTGATGTGCCTGCCTCAGCCTCCCAACAAGTTAAGTATTTTTTTACATGCCATTTAGTAACTATATAACCTTTGGTAATTTAAGCAATCTCTCTGAGTCTCAGTTGCCTCAACCAAGAAGTAAGAACAATAACACCATCTTCACAGGACTATTGTAAAGGTTAAAAGATAAAAAAGAAATGAAGCGTCTTAAGTTTTCTGTGCCATCACAACTTCATTATTTTGAATTCTTAATCTGCTCACACCTGTATAATTAGAGTATCAAAATGGTTAAAATTGGTGTGAATAATTAGAAAATTTATTTTTAGAACATTTAATAACTTGATATTTAGATGACTGGACACCTGTTTAAACTATATTTTAGGTAGAAATTCCTTATTGTTTATATAAAGTTTAATCATTTGCATTTTGAAAGAAAAAAGTGAGCAATGAAAAATATGTACTAAAGGAAGCGGGTATTAATACGCAGGTCTCCTGAGCAAATTTCACAAAATGGTGTCAGATTCTGACAGGAAAAACATGCTTCCCTGCAGTCTCCATGTGTATGTCAGACAAGCCTAGCTTCTGCCTTAGTGTATTTTCTTATTTTTCCATGCCATTTTTAATCATATAAAAACCACTACAATATTGACATATGCTAGATCACAAAGCAAAAAATAGAACATATAAAACACAGACAACCCAGAGAAAGCAGAGCCAACGTCTTCCACAGTGAGATTTATCTTTTCTATAGGTTTCTGGAAAACATGCTATAAATTTTCTCAGTAACTAGCCACTGGAGTCATATTTCCAAGCAGCATTTACAGAGTACAAAGCAATGCATGGTAGTTAGAATATGCATGAAGAATAACTAGTCTTTTATCTCCACACAATAGAGTGTTTGCACTATGGGAGCAATCAAAATGACACCACATTTAAGGAGTAATGGCGAGCAAGAGCGTTAGACCATCAGACAGAATACCACTGATTCCATAATATATTTTACAGTGAGGAAGTGTGGCATGATCATATAGGAAGATAGCTGATTTGCCAAGGCAATAGGACCTGCCAACCGATGAAGAAATGAGTGGAGGATGACTAAATGTGAAATCAACAAAGGTACTACATTGCATTCCAATGTGATTTTTCCATCCCAAAGAAACTTCATTCCTCCCAAGTGCCACAGGCAAGAGTTACATTTCAGAGCCGGAAAAAAAAAAAAAGAAAAATCTGACCTGCATAAAACTTTAACCTTTTAGAAAAATGGCAAAATACATATTACTATAAGAGGAAGTCAGGAGACAGTTCACAGTTTAAAATATGGTTAGTGAAAAGATCTACAAAAAAAATCATCTCTCTAGGCTCTATAATCTATTAAGTAACGACAGTATTGTGTTATAACCAGAACCACATTGACAAGGCCAATTGAGGCAGTAATTGTAATTCTTACAGTGGGTTCTCAGGCAAGGCTCCTGCCTACAGTGACAGTTATCTGATTTTACTATGTACCTTGCCATTCCTTTGACTTTTTCCTATACTCCTCTATTACCTGCCAGATGGTAACCATTCTTCAAGACCCAGTCCGTGTGTCATATCCTCTGTGAAGACTTCTCTCAAGGCAAGCAGGATGAATTAATCATCCCCACTCCCCTGCTTCTGTAATACCACCTGCCCATGTCTCTCTGCCTCTGTTTGTAATCCCCATGCTTCTGTTACTCGTCAATGAACTTCATAACCATATTCATCAGTGCAATCCCAGTGTCAATATGCAATTTGCCAAACACTGTGCTAACAATTAATGGCTATTCGGTAACAAGAATGATTACAAGTTTCAAACGGGCTATCAAATGACTAAATGGGTAAATCTGAAAGATCTTATTTCTCCAAATCTGTTCAGACTCGGCATCACTCTGGCTTCCACCCATTCTGTCTGGCTGCCCAAGGAGGAGATTCAGACTCTGGGCGTTTTGCAGTCCTGCATCAATGTGAGATGTTATGGGTGAGGTTGAGTGGGTCAGAAGGCACTGAGGACAGCTCAAATGAGTAGCCTGGGAAAAAGAAGTAGGGCAAACAGGTGGAATGAGGAAGGTGAAAGGAAGGACAAGCTTTTTGATGAGAAATAAGTCCAAGAGGGTCTGTAACACTAGTTCAACTCTATTTAAATTAAACACAGTCAATCTCCATTAAAATGTTGGAATATACACTGAAGGAGACAAGCAAAGGCAATGGACATAAATAATTGCTTTTTTTTTAATTGGGTGAGGGATATGTATCAGGTCTCTTGTTTCAGGAAAAGACCCCTGGCCTTGCATGTAGTAGCAACTTAATGATTGATGGTTTGCATCCCTTCTTCTGTGGAAAAACCAGAGTGGTGGAAAGTATGTGAGATGACGTGTCAAATAATAATCTGATTTCTAGCTCTAGTAGTAAAATGACTTTAGAGAATTTGCCTATCCTCTTGTATCCACACTTGAAACATTTTCAAATAAACACTAATATTCAGCTCCAGCAGCTGTTGTGAGGATTCGGTGAGATGTAATGTGAAAGTGACTTAGCACAATGCTGGCGTGTATCCTGAGCTCAACACAATCTTCCTTCTTCACTACCCCTTCTGTTCCTTTATTTCATTTGTTGAAATTTGTATTTATTTGTTTGTTTATTTTACTAACTTGATATTTGGACATGCTTCAGGGGAAGAGCATGATTTAACTTGCTGTCTACATAAGTAGATGAGCTTGATCTTAAAGCTTTTCAAAAAAAACTTGTTCTTATTACATTATGAAAACAATTTTGGTGATACATGAAGCAGAGTTGGGCCTATAGAAGGATTTCAGTAAATATGCATTGATTGATTGGTTGACCTGGCATGGTTTGAGAAAACAGCAGACATACAAGACACACAAAACATGTACCTGGGCCAGGAACAGTGGCTCATGCCTGTCATCCCAGCAATTTGGGAGGCTGAGGTGGGCGGATCACCTGAGGTCAGGAGGTCGAGACCAGCCTGGCCATCACGGCGAAACCCCATCTCTACTAAAAACATAAAAAATTAGACTGGCGTGGTGGCAGGTGCCTGTAGTCCCAGCTTCTTGGAAGGATGAGGCCTGAGAATCGCTTCAACCTGGGAGGCAGAGGTTGCAGTGAGCCGAGACCATGCCATTGTACTTTAGCCTAGGTGACAGAATGAGACTTTGTCTCAAAAAAAAAAAAAAAAAGAAAAGTATTTGTCATCACCCACATCATTTCTGTGTTATTGCTCTTGATGCAATCTCTTGAAAGCCACTTTCTTATCTCCATATCTTTCATACGTTTTACATGAAAGCCTCAAGTCTTAAGGAAACCTCTTAAACATTTCCTAGAATAAACATATAATCTCCTCCAAACAGCCTCAATTTTGAAATATTTACAAAAGCATTATAATACAATTGTTTTATTACTTCATGTTTGACTCTGTGTCATCATCTTTAGCTCCTTGATCTCTTTTCCCCACTTCTAATATAATTACTCTTTAATCACATTCTCTAATTAGCCTTTTCTTTTCAAATCAATTGCCACTATCAGCCTCAGTTCTTATCACCTTCTTTTAAGACTATTTTAAAATTATTTCTTCATTTATATAATTTACCAAATATTTATTGATTTTGTATTACATGCCAGACCCACTTTTGGCTGTTGAGAAAACAGCAAAGAACAAGATAAACATACTTTCTTTCATCAGAGAATTGTACAAAAATATAAGATTGTAGCAGGATAAAAAGACAGATATATATATATTTATGCTATAAAAACATAAAATACAGAGTAGTAGAGGAGAGGGAGATGGTGGAGCCACTTTAGATAGACTGAACAAGGAGAATTATTTGAGGAGATGAGTTCTGAGCTGAGACATGAAGAGAATGGGCCAGGAGGAAATCACTGGGCTAGATGAGATTGGAGGAAAGGGATTTATCCTTCTGGTTCTCTTTAATTGATATAGCCTCAGGCTGGCTGGAGTTTCTCCCTCCCTTAATCTCTTCATGGCTAATAGTGACAGCTCTGCTGCTGCTACTAGCTCCAGGTACCTGAACTATCTCTTGTGGCTTCCCCACTCCTCACCCTACCTTTGTAATTAGTCACTTTGTAAATAAAATCTCCTCAAATTTTCCTAATTTGAGTGTGCCATCTGTTTCCTGCTGACTCCCTAATGAACAGAGTAATTTGTACTGGAGTGGCTTCAGGAAAGCGGCCTTCAACATCGAATTCTGGTATGGTGTTAGTCATATATTTGAGTACTGTAGGATAACCTTCTTGCTGGGTGATGGAGGAGATGAATGTGACACAGGTGGGACACAGGTAATCTATGCTGTGCGATGACATCATGGCTACTCAAATTATCACTGGGGGCAGCATGAGATGAAATGTAGACAGAAAGCACAAGGAGATCAAAGATCTGAGTCACTTCATTGTTAACACAACGATAGTGATTATGGAAATCTCCTGGCTACTCCTACTGTACTTTAACAATGTACATAAGAAAACTATACAAGATTAATACAAATTAAAAGCATATGTGGATAAACATAAGGTCACTATGATTGCAACATTAAATCATATTTTATAATTCTAAGACAAATATGGCTGAGGTCCAACCCCTGGGTCTGTTTGGAAACTGTTCACAGTTGCAGCATGGCTTCAATACTCTATCATACCTTACTAATATGAGAAGTCACTACTGGTCTTCTCATAGAAGAGAATGTTAATAAGACTAGAATAGAATGTTAGTCTATGCTATAAGAATAGCATAGAATATTAATCTATGCTATAAGATCATTGAGGCATTTATGAACTGTGCTGAAATCTTGCATCTTAAAATATTGTCTCCTTGTGGAGGTAGCCACCCTTTGCATAAAAGCCTTTAAGTGACATATGAGTTACTGTTGATCCTTCTCAGGACTTGGTCCCACTCATTGCCTCCAGACTTACAGGAAACTTAGAGAAAAGTAAGTCTACTTGGGAGCAAATAGTTGATCATTTAAAGTGCTTTAAAAAATATTGCTAATTAGTATTTCTAGTTCTAGATCCTTGAGGAATCACCACACTGTCTTCCACAATGGTTGAACTAATTTGCACTCCCACCAGCAGTGTAAAAGCGTTCCTATTTCTCCACATCCTCTCCAGCATCTGTTGTTTCCTGACTTTTTAATGATCACCATTTTAACTGGTGTCTCATTGTGGTTTTGATTTGCATTTCTCCGATGACCAGTGATGATGAGCATTTTTTCATGTCTGTTGGCTGCATAAATGTCTTCTTTTAAGAAGTGTCTGTTCATATCCTTTGTCTACTTTTTGATGGCGTTGTTTTCTTCTTGTAAATTTGTTTAATTTCTTTGTAGATTCTGGATATTAGGCCTTTGTCAGATGGGTAGATTGCAAAGATTTTCTCCCATTCTTTAGGTTGCCTGGTCACTCTGATGATAGTTTCTTTTCCTGTGCAGAAGCTCTTTAGTTTACTTAGATCGCACTTGTCTATTTTGGCTTTTGTTGCCATTGCTTTTGGTGTTTTAGTCATGAAGTCTTTGCCCATGCCTATGCCCTGAACGCTATTGCATAGGTTTTCCTCTAGGGTTTTTAGGTGGGATTTGAACAGCGAGAACATATGGACACAGGGTGGGGAACATCACACACTGGGGTTTGTTGGGGAGGGGGGGTGGGGAGCTGGGGGAGGGATAGCATTAGGAGAAATACCTAATGTAAATGACAAGTTGAAGCATGCAGCAAACCAACATGGCACATGTATACCTATGTAACAAACCTGCACGTTGTGCACATGTACCCTAGAACTTAAAGTATGATTTAAAAAAAAGAAATTATATTAAAAAGCTAAAAAAATATATTGCTAATTAGTATTGGCAGGAACCTGGGAAGCATGTGGGAAGTGGATTCTCTCGGTGTCATACCAAGAGAGAGAAAATATAAGACTCAGTACAGCAATATCCATTGATATTATGTATTTGTATTGATGCTGGTTTAAACAAACCTGCTGTGCTGCCAGTTGTATAAAAATATGGCGCACAAAATTATGTATATTACCTAATCCATAATAATGATAATAAACAACATCAGGAGCTATTTCAGAAGAAGGCATTGCTATCATAGCGCATGGCAGCTCCCATAAGTGTTATTGTCCATCAAGACCTTCCAATGAGAAAAAATGTGGAGGTGGAAGATGGTGATATTGATGGTCCTGACTCTGTGAAGGCCCAGGCTAATATGTGTGTGGGTGTCTTAGTTTTAAACAAAAATTTGAGAAGGTTAAAAAAACAGAATAAAAACCTAAAGAGTGAGAATATAAGAACAAATATTTTGTACAATTGTAAACTATGTTTGTGTTTTATAATAGGTATTATCACAAAAGAGTCAAAAGTTAAAAAATATGTTTATAAAATAAAAAATATTACAGTAATCTAAGGTTATTATTGGAGAAAAATATTTTTCATAAATTCAGTGTAGCCTAACGTGTACAGTACTTATGAAGTCTCAGGTAGGGTAATGCCCTCGGCCTTCACATCCACTCACCACTCACTCTCTGACTCACCCAGCACGAACTGCTATCCTGCAAACTCCACTCATGATAAGTGTTCTATGCAGAAATATCATTTTTTATCTTTTATGTTATATTTTTATTGTATTTTTAAAGTTTAGGTACACGAATACCTACCATTGTGCTCCGATTGCCTACAGTATTCAGTACAGTAACATCCTGTGTAGGTTTTGTAGACTAGCAGCAACAGGCCATACTCTGTAGCTTAGCTATATAGTAGGCTATCCCATCTAGGTGTGTGTCAGTACACCCTATGATGTTTGCTGGTTGAGGGGAACACAATATGACATATCCCTGTCGTTAAAGGACACATGACTGTATTTGAAAAATAGCTCCTGGCTTGCTACTGGCCTGATAGAAACTGAAGAGTGGCAGACTTTGCGATATCAAGTGACTACGGAACTCATATTTAATACCATGAACTGGGTAATATAGAATCTACCAAAGCATATAATCACATATGCACAATAGCATTTCAACATAAAATAGAAGCACTCTCTATGTAAGATAGGCCTGAGCATGTCCAAGAGTCAAAACATATTGGTAGAGGTGACTCCTTCTGGAAGCTCTGAGAAGAAACTCTCTCATGAGTCTCTCCTAGTTGCTTGTGACTTTCAGCAATCCTTGGTATCCTTGGCTTGTGGGTGTCATCCAACTCTCTGCCTTCATCTTCACATCCCGTTCTATTTGTCTTGGTGTGTCCTTTTCTGTCTTTTATAAGTATGTTGTTATACTTAGAACCTGCCCTAATTTCAGTATGATCTCCTCTTGTTCCTTTTCTAATTTTACATCTACAAAGACCCTATTGCCAAGTAAGGTCACATTCCACGTGTACATAAATTGTGAGGGGATGCTATCCAGCCTACTATATCACATATTTAGAGGAAACATATTTAATGCAAATAAAGTGCATCAATGGACCCAATTCTATGGAACACACTGGTTACTAAATACCCCAACATTCGGGACATCTAGCTTGATAGAATAGTGGAATAGTCTCATAGTACTGACTAATGGGCTGGGAGTTCTGCTGTTTTCAAGGGAATGTTTCTGATTTCCAGTAGCTTAACCTGCTCACTTAATAGGAAATCACTGACAACAATCAGGGTATTAATCCTTCTAGTTAAATGTTTGTCTTTAAAATAAATGAAATCAAATAAATGTTTAATTACTAGGAAATAAATGAGGTCCCTCCAATTGAAAATAAATGGAAATAAGAAAGGTAGATGATAATAAAGATAACAAATAAGGGCAGATATAGAGGAACTGGACCTGGACTCACAAAGGCAATACAAATAGGCAGGGTAATAAAATGGTGGAATAAAGTATTGGATATGAATGGGGATTGGGACCACAAAATATGAAAGGTGAGGATTTCTTTTTTTTTTTTTTTTTTTTGCTCCTGACCCAAAAACCAAGGACTTCTTATATGTTAGTTTGTCACTTGCAAAATAAGAGTAGTGGGAATACTGTGATCATTCATATATTTATTATTGCCATATTTTTCCTCCTTATTTTAGGGCTTTAGGTTAACTGGCATAGTATGGATACACATGTAAATGTTCTTCACCATAATTATTTAAATAAAGGTATCAATTCTGTCTGTAGTTTTTATGCAGAGATTGTATAATAGTAAATAATCCGAAATCCAACAAAAGTAGTTTTGTTCCCAACAATGATAAAAAAAATTTGCTATTTTTCTCTCTTAAAATAAGTTAGATAAAATAATAATACAAATCTGGTTCAAACCACTGGAGAGCTTCCAAGGCAGTGAGACCTCCTGATTTTGAGTACCAAATTTCCAGAGAAGTGAGCTAGACATTTGGGGCCACTCATCCCTGAGGGCACTTATCAATTTGAAAGAAGTGACTGGAGGATGGGAAGCTCTGCAGAGCTTTCAGCTAAATAACAGGGCTAGGGGAACAAATGCTGGGTTACAGGGCTGGCTGATGAGGAGTAGCCCTAGTAATCACACAGGATATCAGTGGGGTCCCCAAAGTCTTGATTCCTAACAGCAGGCTGCAGCAGAAATTAGCAAGCCCTCAAATGAACTGAGGCCCAGCTTTTAAATACTTCAATTCTTGATTTGATTAATATAAACACAGAACATGATAGAGAACATGGATACAGACTCACATACATATTAACAATGATTTATTAAAAAGATTGTACAAAGAGCAGTGGGAAAGGCATGAATTTTTTGATAAATGGTGATAGATTCACTGAATATCCATGTTGGAAAAATTAGTATTGACTCATCCATATTGTACCCCCAAATTAATTTCAGATAGCGTTAATTTAAATGTGAAATATGGAACAAGAAAATTTCTAGAAAAAATTTAGAAAAATATCTATATAACCTCAAGCTAGGAAAAGATTTCTTAAACAAGACAAGAAAAAAGGCACTAACTATAGATGAAAAGATTGATAAACTGGACTGCATTATCATAAAGAAATCCTGTTCATTCATAAACATCATTAAGAGTGAAAAGTAAGGCATAGGGTCGAAGATATTTGTAATACATGAGAAAAATAGTTACTTGTATATTCTCTTAACTACTCCTACAAATTAGCAAGAGCATTTGATCAATAGAAAAAAAGGCAAGAATCATGAACAGGCATTTCTAAATGGCCAATAAACTTAAGATAAAAAGTTCAAACTTATTAATAATCAGATAAATGAAAATTAAACCATACAGAGATACTGCTAATGACCTGCTCATGTGACTAAAATAAAATAAGATTCAGAATTTCACATTAGGAAAAGAGAATTAGAACTCTCACATTCTACTGAGAGTAACTTAAATTGCCATGAACACCTGGTAGTAATTAATAAAGTGAAAATATATATATATATACACACTTTCTTCCAGTGATTTTACTTTTATGTATATATCCAACAGAAATTCATCCATGTGCACACCAAGTGACATACATGAGACTGTTCATAGAGGTTTTATTTATAATAGCCCTGTTACTAGTGAAATTGTGCTCCCCAAAGAGATATGTGGAAGTGCTAACCCACAGAATATGATCTCATTTGGAAATATAGGATTCTTAAAAATATAATTAATTAAAATGAGCTCTTACTCGGTGGGTTCTTCATTCAATATGGCTGTTGTCCTTAGGAAAATTGGAGACACACAGGGAGAGAAGATGGTTATGGGACTATGGAGGCAAAGATTGGAGTGATCTATTTGCAACGCAAGGAATGTTGGGGATTGCCAGCAAACACCAGAAGTTAGAAGAGGTTAGGAAAGTTTCTCTTCTACCAGTTTCTTAGGAAGCATGGTCCTGTCATTATCTTGATTTCAGACTTCTATTATCCAGAACTTTGGACAATAAATTTCTGTTGTTTTAAGACATAATTTCTAGTTCTTTGTTAAAGGAGTCCTAGGAGTCTAATTTAAACCCCCAAATGAAAACGAACCAAATATCTATCAAGAGTAAAACAGATATATTATGTCATATTAGCAAAATAGAATACTATGCAACAATAAAAACAAATGAAATTCTGCTGCATGCACAACCATAAATTTCACTCTGATGACATTACAAGACGGAAGAAAATATAATGATGAACACAGGGCACCAGGTGACTTCTGGTGTTCCATTTCTTAACCTGGATGAGGATTATATTAATGGGTTCACTTTGTGGTAATTCATTGTATACCTTTTTACACTTTTGTATATTTATATTATAATTCTATAATAGGTTGGTAAATAATCTCAATGGCATATTTGAAATTTAATTTTTTAAAGTATAGAAATTTTTTTTAAAAACTTGACACAAAGTATGACAAGTGTACTTAATTATGTCTTTCCTGAGAGCCTTCATCTTGTGATGCTGCCACTGACATTTTACAGTCATACTACTGAAGTAATAGAGGATAGTAAGTTTTGGGGTAGAAGTGAAGCATTGAGTCTATGGGTTAGTCCATCTTCAGAACTTACTGCCCACAATTCTTACTTCTCAGCCTAACTAAAGTCCTCAGTCTTCCACACAGAAGTTAGGATTCTTCTGAAGAGTGGCTTACCTACCTGAGCCTATGTGCTAGACCGTGACCCTCCAAAGAAAAGCAGAGGCTACCAGAGTTTAAATGGTTATTATTTACATACTGCAGGATTTCATTTATATGACATTCTGAAAATAGCAAAACAACAGAAACAAAACAAATGATTGCTTGCCAAGGCCTGTGGACTGGGAGGAATTGAATATAGGGAGGTTTGAGGGAACACGTTAGGGTGATGAAAATGCTTCTTGATTGTGGTGGTGGATATATGACTGAATATGTTTGTCAAAACTCATAGAACTGTACACTTCAGTGAAAAAGAGTGTAAGAGGGTGATGATACCCAAGAAGTGCCAGAAGAGGCCACAGAAGAACATCTGCTGGAAGCAGGGTTTGCCCAGTTGGAAAGGAGGTGCATTGGTCAAGGCTTTATGGCACTAGTCATGGCTGCTGACATTTTAGTTGCTTTATCCGCCATGGCCACTGATGCCTGTAATCCCCAGCTTTTTAAAAATGTCCCTCAGTTTAAACTATTGAAATTATTTACAAGTTTGGGGGAAATACGTCTCTAAATTGCAAGGATTAATAGCTACAATTTAAAGAGTCCTGAAATAATTAAAAGGCCCTCTAAAGGCTGTAAGGAAGTTCTGAGCATGTTGAGGGGATTGGTAATAGGGCTGTTATTAAGAAGAGCAGAGTCTAGAGTCACCTATGTTTGGATTCAGATTCCTCTTCTACTGTTCAATAGTTGGGTAAATTTAGGCAAACTATTTAATATTTGCTTGTTTCTAAATATTAAAAAATCCTGCTAGCAAAACTATGAAACATACAATTCTATTTAATATGAAGAAACAGCAACATTTAGGCTAAGACAAAGGAAAAACTTCAGGGTAAGGACAAAAGAAGGAAGTTAGGCTAAGACAGACTAAATAAAGATAATGAGGACACATAGCAAATTGTGTTGACACAGTTGAGACAGTTGAAATCTGATTTCAGAGTAATTTGAACCTGAAATGTGACCCCGCCATATTGTCACGATGGGTGCAACTTACATACTACCTCTTATGATATACTTTCCCTTGATTACCCAAATTTAAACTCCCCAAACACTATGCACATTTCTGTCATAGTTCTCATCACACAATTTTGTTATTTATCTATAACCATCTGTTACAGATACCACAGATAGACATCAACATCTCTCTGAAAACCCCAATAAACCAGGAGATTCTCTGGGCTAGAGAGCTTTCATACCTACATTCTGCGTCTTCAGCAATGTGCCTACATAAAATCAATGGTCAAAAGAGATGGGAAAACTGAATATAGTTGGATGAATTATCAGATGTCTAGAAATAAAAATATACATTCTATGAATTTAAAACATACACAAGTCTTATCATTATGCCATGTTTCTAAAAGGCCTATGAACTAATCCCTTATATGTGAAAATATTCATCCTGGCAAGAATTTTGATTGTTTGATGCCGTCTGTTTCAGACCAAGTACTCACTGGCACAAGAGATAAGCTAGAATTGTTACAAATTCCCAACAAATCCCAAGAAGAAAATAATCTGTGAAACACTATATGATAAACTTGCATATTTTTTTAAAGACTACATTTAAATCATACGGAAAAGATCAAACATATAACTTTTAGGGGGTTGTAGAAAGGGGTATGGCTTCTAATCTGATCTGTTTATGCAGTAATCAAATATACTTTTGAGGTCTAGTGTGTTGGAACTGTAAAGTCTTTTCAATATGAGAGAAAAGTGTTATATTACAATCAAAAGAAATGAAGGGGCTGATCCTGGAATTCCATATAGTTCTGCATTTTTTGTGGCTCCTAATCAATTGATTCATTTTGTTTTTAAATCTGTAACTTGGTTCTTTTATTACAAACTCTAATTTCCACAATGATAAAAACAACTTTTATTACAAACTCTAATTTCCACAATGATAAAAACAACTTTCCACAATGATAAAAACACAATGATGCTCTCTACCTTACACCTCTCATTATTACAATACAATACAAAGCATTCCTTCAATTTTTCTATAACTGAACAATTATCCAAGTTGGTAATTTAGTAGTCAATAGGTAACTAAAACTACCCTAAGTGTTTAAAAGAGTACCTTAATTCTAATCTAATATTATTCCAGTCTTTCTGCTCCATTGAGTTCTTGTCTCACAACCAGGAAGAATTAGGTGGGGGGGACACCGGAGAGTGAGTGAAGTAGAATTTATTAAGGGAAAGGAAAGCACTCAGCAAAGAGAACCGTCCTGAAAGCAAGTTGCTGGTTGCCCCTTTCACAGCTGAATACCAGGGTTTGACATGCAAATTCCTGGCAACTCCACCCCATCCTTCCAGCGCACATGCAGGCCCTTAGTCTAAGCTACTACACATTGATTTCCCTTATTGCACATGTGTTAAGGAATGGTATTTTCCTCTGTGGGCATGTTAAGGCAAGCCCCTTGTGCAAGTTCTTTCATCTATGAAAAACACTTGTGGGTTGGGTCGGAGGTTCTCAGGGGACACTTCCCTTACTGTCTGCCTAAACCAAGCTGGCTAACTCCTCTGAATATGAAGTTTCTCCCCCTTAGAGTTATATTAGATAATAACAGTCATGTGTTGCCTAATGACAGGGGAATGTTCTAAGAAATGTGTCCTTAGGATATTTTATCGTTGTGTGAAAATAAAATTGTGCTTACACAAACCTAGATGGTAGAATCTACTACGCACCTAGACCACATAGTACAGCCTATTGCTCCTGAGCTACAAACCTCTACATCATGCTATACTGAATATTACAGGCAACTGTAAGACAATTGTGTTTGCAAATTTAACACAGGAAAGATACAGTGAAAATATGATAGAAAGCATAACAAATGGTACACCTATATAGGGCACTTAACACTAATGGAGCTTACAGGATTAAATGTTGCTCTGGTGAGTGAGTGAGTGAGTGAGTGAGTGGTAATGAGTGAATGTGAAGGCCTAGGACATCACTATACACTACTGTAGACTTTATAAACACTGTACATTTAGCCTACACTAAATTCATTTAAAATTTTTCTTTCTTCAATAATAAATTACATTAAATTACTGTAACTTTATAAACTTTCAATTTTTAAGCAACATTTTGGCTCTATTGTAATAACATTGCATTTAAGTCACAAAACATTGTACAGCTATAAAAATATTTTGTTTCTTTGCATAATTATTCTTAAATTTTATTTATTTAAACTTTTTAAACTTTTAAAAAAACACTAAGACAAAAACACACGCATTAGCCTAGGCCAGCACAGGGTCAGGATTTTCAATATCCCTATCTTCAACCTCCACACCTTGTCCCACCATAGAGACATCAGAGACAATAACACTTATGGAGCTGTCATTTCCTATGGTAATAACACCTTCTGAAATACCTCCTGAAGGACCTGCATGAGGCTATTTTACAGTTAATTTTAAGTAGGAGTACACTCTACTATTTTGAAATATTAATCATACCCACACAAGACAATGATCCATTTCCTTCTCCCATCGTTTCAGCATATGCAATTTGTTAATCATATTTCTCCAGGATTTATTTTAAATAACTCAACAAAATCACTCTAATGATAAAAGATATAGTACAGTAAATAGATAACACATTGACACAGTCATTTACTATCATTATCCTGTATTAGGTGCTGTACATATGTACTGTGTTTTTTGTACTATATATGTACTATTGTATGTACTATACTTTTATATGATTGGCAGTGCAGTAGGTTTGTTTACACCAGCATCACCACAAACAGAAGAGAAATGCATTTTGCTATGACATTAGGATGGCTGGGATGTCACTAGGCAACAGGAAAGTTTTAGCTTCATTATAATCGATGGGACTACTGTTGAATATGCAGCATGTCATTTACTAAAACACTGCTATGTTCTGCATGACTGCAATTAAAATAGTTTCATTTCAGCCTCACACCAGATTTTCAGATTATCCAAAGTGAAAATGATAGGATCATTGATCTAAACACTTCTAAAACTGCCCATTCTTTAAACCATTTTAAAATCACTTTAATCAGTTAGTATCTGAAATCAATTATAAATATTATAAACATGAATATGTCAATAAATTGTTAAGGAAATTTATAGCCATGTACTCAGTTTGTCGTATAATTATCAACTAAAATTCATTTATAGAAAAATAAAATTAAATACGATGATGTTAAGATCAACGTAGTTACTAATATAACAGTAAAGCCCAAACCTCTGCTTTTAGCACAGAAGTCTCAGTCTTGGTACAAATTGAGTATGTTGTTTAATATTTAATGTCTAATAACAATAAAGGGCATAGCAAGTAGGAAACTCATAGCTTTCAGTTTAATTTAGGAAAAGTTGCTAGAGTCACTACTTTAATTAAGAAATCCAGATGGCTCCAGATTTCAGGCATGAAACATGCTGCTACCTTGAGAGGTGTTGTCTTGGATAAGCTTCCTCTCTTAAAATCATCACAGATGTTCTCTACTAGAAAAAAACAGCCATAGAACATAACCAATATCTTATGAGAAATTCAGTTTCTGAAGGTAAGTTCTATTAAGTTCCAGAGACAGTCCTGATATTATTAACTCACAGGGCACAATCTTAATATTATCTGGCCTGTGTTTAATTGTTTAAGAATAATGATTTCTATTGCCCCAAATATTTTTATTGGCCTATTTTTTCAAGTGTATTTCAGCACTGCAGAGTCTAGTTCTTTTGAAATAGTGATGATACTCCCACAAGACAATGATCCATTTCCTCCTCCTGGTGTTTTGGCATATGAAATTTGTTGATAATATTTTTCCAAGATTTATATTAGATAACTGCAAAAACAAAAATTCAATTGTTCAGTCTTTCCCAATTAAATCTGCAGAACGTAGACCCTGTACTGATGCTTATGATCTACATACAAAGTTACAAAATACCAGGAGGAACTCAAAATGATCTCTAGGCTACTAGCTGTTGAATTTATTGTTGCAGTTGTCATTGTTATTGTGGTTGTGTTAATTTTGTTTTGTCTTTACTATTTTCATCAGTGATAATTGTGAGAGTGCCAAAATTATGTTATGAATAAGTTATGAATACGATATTTCAAAAGCAAAACAACTGCCTCGGGTTTTCACTCCATCTACTTTTAAGCTTTGGAATCTCTTGGCTTTGTCTTCTCCTTCGCTTCTGTATTTGACCCTTGGACATGAAGACAGAGCTCAATTACTCTGGTTGTCTCTCTAGTGTCCCCAGAGACATAATCTGCATTTTCCCAGCATTTCTGTCTAAAGGAACATCAGCATCAGCTGCAGAGATCCCACTCCTACATTGGCAATTGTAGCCTGCAATTAACCCCTTCACGGGGGATGAGGAAGTAGGGGCCAGACCTCAGTGGGTGTTCTAATGAACTTTTTATTTTCCTGTCACTTGAGTATGCTTTATTATTTTGTTTTTCCCATTAAGGGAGGAGACCACCCCTCATATTGACTTATGCCCAATTCTGCCTCCAAAGAAAGAAGAAGTAAAAACTAAGAGGCAGAAATGAAATCCACAAGCAGACAGCCTAGCGCCACACCCTGGCCTTGGTAGTTAAAGATTGACCCCTGACCTAATCGATTATTTATATAAGAAAAGCACTGTGAAGATCCCTGTCCTGTTCTGTTCCATTCTAATTACTGGTGCATGCAGCCCCCAGTCACATACTCCCTGCTTGCTCAATAAATCACGACCCTCTCATGTGGACCCCCTTAGAGTTGTGAGCCCTTAAAAGGGACAGGAATTCTCACTTGGGGAGCTTGGTTGTTGGAGACGTGAGTCTTGCCAAAGCTCCTGGATGAATAAAGCCCTTCCTTCTTTAACTCAGTGTCTGAGGGGTTTTGTCTGCCGCTTGTCCTGCTACATTTCTTGGTTTCCTGACTGGGAAGTGAGGTGATTAACAGACAGTTGAGGCAGCTCCTTAGGCAACTTAGGCCTGCCCTGTAGAGCATCCCTGCGGGGGACTCTGGCCAGCTTGAGTGACGTGGATCTTGAGAGCACTCCCAGGTAGGCAATTGCCCTGGTGGGACTCCATGTCAGAGCAGTGCATGGCAGGCCCCTGTGGAGGATCAACGCAATGGCTGAACACCAGGAAAGAACTGATTCTTGGAGTCCGGACATCTGAAACTTGGTAAGACTAGTCTTCGGAACTTGCCTATTCCATATGAGTGGAAGCGTGGCCTGATCATCCACAGCGTGCCTGTACCGGCACTTTGGTTTTTTGTTTTTCACTTGACTTGGATTGCTTGATACTTTGGTTTTGATTTTGACCTGGCTTGGATTTCTTGATACCTTTTGATTTTGACTCTGGTTTGATGTAAACTGAAAACCTGTGTGTGTGCCCTTTTACCTGTTCTTTGTTTTGTGGTGTGTATGTGGTGTAAGTGTGGTGTTTTGTCTCGAGGAAACATGAGTCAGGCACAAAGTAAGCCCATATCCCTGGAACTCTGTTGAAAAATTTCAAAAGGGGATTTAAAGGACACTATGGAGTTACTATGACACCAGGAAAATTTAGAACTTTGTGTGAGATAGATGGCCAGCATTAGAGGTGGGTGGCCATCAGAAGGAAGCCTGGACAGGTCCCTTGTCTCGAAGGTATGGCACAGGGTAACCTGTAAGCCAGGGCACCCAGATCAGTTCCTGTATATAGATTCTTGGTTACAGCAAGTTTTGGACCCCCTACAGTGGTTAAGAGGACAGGCAGCAGCAGTACTAGTAACCAAGGGAGAGTTAGTTAAGGAAGGTTCTCGCTCCACCCACTGAGAGAAGTCGGCACCAAAAGTCCTGTCCCACCCAACACAAAAAGAATTGTGGCAGCAATTGGTACCAGCAATATCCCCTCCTTATCGAGAGGAAGGACTCCCCACTCCTGAGCCCACAGCACCTCCACCTCCACCAGATAGCCACACTACTAGACCACCCAGAGTAGACAAAAGAGGAAGTGAAGCCACGGGAGAAACTCCTCCCTTGGCAGCTCGCTTACTGCCCAAGACTAGAATCCAAATGCCCCTGTGAGAGCAGCAATATACTGGGGTAGATGAGGATGGACACATGGTGGAAAGGCGTGCCTTTGTATATCAACCTTTCACCTCTGTTGACCTCCTCAATTGGAAAAATAATACTCCATCTTACACTGAAAAGCCTCAAGCTTTAATTGACTTGCTCCAAACGATTTTACAGACTCATAATCCTCCTTGGGCTGATTGCCACCAGCTGCTCATGTACTTCTTTTATACAGAGAAAAGGCAAAGGGTGCTCCAGGAGGCAACTAAGTGGCTAGAGGAGCACATCCCAGCCAATTACCAAAACCCCCAAGAATATATAAGAATTCAGCTGACAGGAACAGACCCCCAGTGGGACCTGAATGAGGGACCAGACATGGAGAGGCTAAGACGGTACTGTGAGGCATTAATAGAAGGTCTAAAGAAATGGGCTCAAAAGGCTACAAATGTAAATAAGGTCTCTGAGGTCATCCAAGGAAAAGAGGAGAGTCCAGCGCAATTCTATGAAAGACTGTGTGAGGCTTACCGCACGTACACTCCTTTTGATCCAGATAGCCCTGAAAATCAGTGCATGATTAACATGGCCTTTGTCAAAGTGTGGAAGATAACAGGAGAAAACTGCAGAAACAGGCTGGGGTTGTGGGTATGAATACCTCACAGTTACTGGAAATAGTCAATCAAGTGTTTGTGAATGGAGATGCAACAAGCCGCAGAGAAAGCCGTAAGGAAGGCGAACGCCAGGCCATGTGAGACGCCGACTTACTGGCCACAGCCATTAGGGTAATTCCCCCAAAAGGAGAGGGAAAGGAGGGTTCCAGGAAGAATACCCAGTCTAATCGCCCAAGCTTGCAACGTAACCAATATGCCTATTGTAAGGAAATAAGATGTTGGAAAGATAAGTGTCCCCAACTGAAGGAAAAGCAAGGTGATTTGGAACAAAAGACCTCAGATAAAGATGAGGGAGCTTTGTTCAATCTGGCTGAAGGGCTACTGGACTGAAGGGGACCAGACTCAAGCGCCCACAAGGAGCCCACGGTCAGGATTACAACTGGGGACAAGGACATTAAGTTTTTGGTCGATACTGGTGCTGAACATTCAGTAGTGACCACCCTGGTCGCCCCCTTATCCAAGAAAACCATTGATATAAATGGAGCAATAGGAGTTTCCACTAAGCAGACTTTCTGTCTACCATGGAGCTGCTCGGTGGGGGGACACGAAATAGTTCCCCACTTCTTGTACATGCCTGACTGCCCCTTGCCCTTGCTGGGAAGAGACTTGCTTAGCAAGCTGAGAGCCACAAAACAGGGCTCTTTACAGCTAAAGTTTCCAGGAACAGGAATTATCATGGCCCTTATGGTCCCCCGGGAAGAATAATGGAGACTTTTTCTAACCAAGCCAGGCCAAGAGCTAAAACTAGCTCTAGCTAAGCAATGGCCTCGAGTATGGGCAAAGGATAATCCTCCAGGAGTGGCAGTCAACCAAGCCCCTGTACTCATAGAAGTTAAGCCTGGGCCCCAACCAATTAGACAAAAGCAGTATCTGGTTCCCCAGGGAAGCCCTCAAAGGAATCCAGGTTCATCTCAGGTGCTTGAAAACCTATGAAATTATCGTTCCTTGCCAGTCTCCATGGAACACTCCCCTCCTGCCTGTCCCTAAGCCAGGGACCAAGGACTACCAGCCAGTACAGGACTTGCGCTTGGTCAACCAAGCTACGGTGACTCTACACCCAACAGTTCCTAACCCTTGCACGTTGTTAGGGCTGCTGCCAGCTGAGGACAGCTGATTTACCCGTCTGGACTTAAAAGATGCCTTCTTTAGCATCAGAATAGCTCCTGAGAGCCAGAAGCTGTTTGCCTTTCAGTGGGAAGATCCAGAATCTGGTGTCACTACTCAGTACACTTGGACCCGGCTTCCTGAAGGTTTCAAGAACTCCCCTACTATCTTTGGGGAGGACCTGGCTGGAGCCTTGCAAAAGCTTCCTGCTAAAGACCTAGGCTGCATCTTGCTCTTGTACATGGACAACCTTCTGCTGGGACACCCCATGGTAGTTGGCTGCGCAAAAGGGGTGGATGCCCTGCTTCAGCATCTGGAGGACTGTGGGTATAAGGTGTCCAAGAAAAAGCTCAGATCTGCAGACAGCAGGTACGCTACCTGGGATTCACTATTTGGAAAGGGGAGCGCAGCCTGGGATCAGAAAGAAAGCAGGCATCTGCAGCCTACCTGAACCTAAAACCAGAAGGCAAGTAAGGGAATTCCTAGGAGCTATGGTGTTTTGCAGATTATGGATTCCAAACTTTGCAGTGCTCGCCAAACCTCTGTGCGGGGTTACAAAGTGGGACGACCGGAGCCTTTTGAATGGGGCCTCTACAACAGCAAGTCTTTTGTAAGTTAAAGGAAAAACTTATGTCAGCCCCAGCCCTAAGACTACCAGATTTGACAAAGCCCTTTACACTCAATGTGTCAGAAAGAGAAAACATGGCGATTGGAATTTTAACCCAGACTGTGGGGCCCTGGCCAAGGCCAGTGGCTTATCTCTCAAAACAACTAGATGGGGTTTCCAAAGGCTAGCCACCATGTTTAAGGGCCCTGGCAGCAACAGCCCTGTTAGCCCAAGAAGCAGATAAACTAACCCTTGGAAAAAATCTGAATACAAAGGCCCCCCATGCTGTCGTAACTTTGATGAATACCAAAGGACATCATTGGCTAACAAATGCTAGATTAACCAAGTACCAAATTTTGCTCTGTGAAAATCCCCACATAACCATTGAAGTCTATAACACCCTAAATCCTGCCACCCTGCTCCCAGTATCAGAGAGCCCAGTTGACCATAACTGTGTAGAGGTGTTGGATTCAGTCTATTCTAGCAGACCTGACCTTCAGGACCAGCCATGGGCATCAGTAGACTGGGGGTTATATGTAGACGGGAGCAGCTTCATCAACCTACAAGGAAAAAGAAATGCAGGACATGCGGTGGTAACTTTGGATGCTATCATTGAAGCCAAACCGTTGCCACAGGGCACTTCAGCCCAGAAGGCTGATCTCATTGCTTTAACTCGGGCTCTAGAACTCAGTGAAGGTAAGACTGTAAACATCTACACTGACTCTCCATATGCCTTTCTAACCCTCCTGAAAGGAATAAGGCACACTCCTCATATATCTCCCAACTCCCTGAGCCCAGCACGAGCCCAGCACAAACACATTCCTCATATATCTCCCAACTTCCTGAGCCCAGCACAAACACATTCCTCCATATTTCTTTCAAACTTCAGAAAAACACCACCTGGGAAATCTCCGATAAGGACACAGCGGGAACCAATAAAAAATGCTAAATGTATAATATTAACCAATTGTAATGCTGTAACCGAGAGAATTACCTTGTTCCCCTGTAACTTTACATATCCTGTTTACATCGGGCTATAAAAAGCAAGCACTCGCATTGTTTGGGGCCCTCTTGTACGCTGTGGAATGGAGGGACCAAGTTCGAACTTGTAGTAAAAGATCCTTGCCGCTTGGCTTTGACTCTGGACTCTGGTGGTCTTCTTTGGGGAACAAACGGTCTGGGTATAACACTCCAAGTGCATAGAGCATTATATAAGGAAAAGGGCCTGTTAAACTCTGGGGAAAAGGACATAAAATATCAACAAGAATTCTACAATTACTAGAGGCAGTGTGGAAACCTCAGAAGGTGGCAGTCATGCACTGCAGGGGACACCAGCGAACCTCTACTTCAGTGGCCTTAGGAAACCCTCGAGCTGATTCAGAAGCTCGAAAAGCAGCATCTATCCCTTACTGGGCATCAGTAGCAGCTCCCTTACTCCCTCAAACACCTGACCTGATACCTACCTATTCTAAGGAAGAAAAAGACTTCTTCCACTCAGAAGGTGGGGCATGTAATTAAAGGAGGATGAATCAGACTGCCAGATAGGAGAGTAGCTGTGACGCAGTTGCTGGGAGCCACAATTGTATTGGCCATGCACGAAACCACTCATCTAGGTCAAGAATCACTTGAAAAATTGTTAGGCCGGTACTTCTACATCTCATACTTGCCAGCCCTTGTCAAAGCAGTAGAACAATGGTGTTTTACTTGCCAAAAGCACGATCCAAGGCAAGGCCCCACCATTCCACCTAGCATGCAAGCTTATGGAGCGGCTCCTTTTGAGGATCTTCAGGTGGATTTCACAGAAATACTGAAATGTGGAGGTAACGTATTATTGGTATTTGCTGGTTCTTGTGTGTACTTACTCTGGGTGGGTGGAGGCTTATCCAACACGAACTGAAAAGGCCCACGAGGTAACCCATGTGCTTCTCTGAGATCTTATTCCTAGGTTTGGGATTTATTATTCCTAGGTTTGCCCTTATGAATCGGTTCAGATAACGGGCTGGTGTTTGTGGCTGACTTGGTACAGAAGACAGCAGAGGCATTAGGAATCACTTGGACGCTACATGCCATCTGCCAACCTCAGAGTTCCAGAAAGGTGGAGGGAATGAATCGAACTGTCAAAAATAGTTAGGGGAAAGTATGTCAGGAAACAGGATTAAAGTGGATATAGGCCCTTCCGATGCTATTGTTTAAAATTAGATGCACTCCTTCTAAGAAAACAGGATATTTCCCTTATGAAAAACTATATCATCGGCCTCCTCCTATACTACGGGGGCTTCCAGGCACTCTGAGAGTTAGGTGAAATTGAATTACAGTGACAGCTACAGGCTTTAGCAAAAATTAGACAAAACAATCTCAACTAAATGAGAGGTATCCCATTGGCTTATTCTCCCCAGTTCACTCTTTCTCTCCAGGTGATCGCGTGTGGATCAAGGACTGGAACGTAGGCCCTTTGTGGTCATGGTGGGAAGGACCTCAGACCGTCATCCTGACAACTCCCATGGCTGTAAAGGTAGAAGGAATCCTAGCCTGGATCCACCACAGCCGTGTGAAACCTGCAGCTGATGAAACCTGGGAGGCAAAACTAAGCCCAGACAATTCCTGCAAAGTGATTCTGAGGAGGATAGCAAGCCCTGCTCCAGTCACACCTAGAAGCTGACTGGTCTACACATGGCCGAAGCATGAGGAGGATCATTGTGGGACTTATTTTCCTTATAATTTGGACTTGTATAGTAAAAACTTCCACTAATTTTCACCACATGGAGGACTGCTCTCAGTGTATACATCAGGTTATCAAGATGGGCAAGAAGTTAAAACAATCTTTCTCTTCTATAGTTAATATTAGTGCCTAGGAACTTTAAAAGGAACATGTTTATAAAAGGACACTCAGTACAAGGTATGTAGCCCAGGAAATGACCAGCCAGATGTGTGTTATGACCCCTCTGAGCCTCCATGTCCACGGTTTTTGAAATAAGATTGAGGACTGAAGACTGGTGGGGACTCGTAAATGATACAAGTAAAGTATTAGCCAAAACAGAAGAAAAAGGGGTGCCCAAATGCATAATCTTGAAAGTTGATGCCTGTGCTGTCATTAATAACAATAAGTTAGGAAGGGGATGTGGCTCTTTTAGTTGGGAAAAAGGCTACATGACTGAAAATAAGTACATTTGTCACAAATTAGGACTGAGTGGAAATGAATGTGGATACTGGTCTTGTGTCATTTAGGCAACTTGGATAAAAAATGAAAAGGATCCAGTCCACCTTCAGAAAGGAAAAAATGGTCCTTCCTGTACTGAGGGACAATGTAACCCCTCGGAGTTAGTAATAACCAATCCCCTTGATCCTCGCTGGAAAAAAAGGGGAGCATGTGACCTTAGGAATCAATGGGGCCAGACAGGATCCTCAAGTAAACATCTTAGTTCGATAAGTTTACAAATGCTCTCCTGAGCGAGTGTTTCAAACTTTCTGTAATGAACTAAATGTGCCAGTACCAGAAATTCCAGGAAAAACAAGAAATTTGTTTTTGCAATTAGCCAAGCATGTAGCCCAGTCTCTCAATGTCACTTCATGTTATGTGTGTGGAGGAACTGTAATGGAAGATCAATGGTCAAGGGAAGTCTGAGAATTAGTACCTACAGACCCAGTTCCTGATTAATTTCTGGTTCAAAAGAATCACCCTGATAATTTCTGGGTCCCAAAAGCCTCAATTATTAGACAATATTGCATAGCTAGAGAAGGAAAAGAATTCACTCATCCCATAGGATGACTTAGTTGTTGTAAAGGTAAACTGAGGCTGGAGCCAAACCGGGAACAAAGACACAAGGCAAATGGCAGTGAGAATAGCCTTTTATTAGGGCTTGCAGGCGAGGTTCCTCAGTCCAAAGGCGTGGGCCGAGGAAGTCGCGCTGAGGGAGGAGGGTAGGGGCTTCTTATAGCCTGAGAGGTAAGGAAGCTGGTTGTGCAAACAGGGCCTGGGGGGTCTTGAAACTACTAGGGCAGGAGTTGAGTAAGGGTCATGAGGAAGGGGTCTTTGGAAACTGTCAACCGAAACTGCTGTTTATGAACTTGTGGAATGCAGGTGAGCTGCAGGTCATGGGGGAGTGTGACTGCCTAGCTGAAACTCTGACGCGTGTAAGTCTGCGGGTGTGTACAAGTGTGAAGGGAGTCTTTAACAAAAGGCCTGCTACGCCAGATAACACCGCCATGTTGGGTCTAGATTCCTGCCTAACAGTTGTCTGGGACAGAAACTATATAATGGTATCACAAAAACAGTCACTTGGTGGAGTTCAAATCACACAGAGAGGAATCCATTTAGTAAATTCGCAAAGTTGCAAACCTTGTGGACCCACCCGGAGTCCCACCGGGACTGGACAGCCCCCACTGGATTATACTGGATATGTGGGCAAAGAGCTTACACCAAATTACCCAACCAGTGGGCAGGTAGTTGTGTTACTGGCACTATTAAACCATCTTTCTTCCTACTGCCCATAAAGACAGGCGAATTCCTGGGCTTCCCTGTCTATGTTTCCTGCTAAAAGAGAAGCATAGCTATAGGAAATTGGAAAGATGATGAATGGCCCCCTGAGAGAATCATACAATATTATGGGCCTGCTACTTGGGCACAGGACTGCTCATGGGGATACCGGATCCCCATTTACATGATCAACCGAATCACACAGTTACAAGCTGTCTTAGAAATAATCACTAATAAAACTGGCAGAGCCTTGACTATTCTGGCCCAGCAAGAAACTCAGATGAGAAATGCTATCTATCAAAATAGATTGCCTCTTGACTACTTGTTAGCAGCTGAAGGAGGGGTCTGTGGGAAATTTAACCTTATTAATTGCTGCCTACACATAGATGATCAAGGGAAACTAGTCAAAGACATAGTTAGAGATACGACAAAATTGGCACATGTGCCCGTGCAAGTGTGACATGGATTTGATCCTAGGGCCATGTTTGGAGAATGGTTCCCAGCACTAGGAGGATTTAAAACTCTTATAATAGGAGTTATAGTAGTAATAGGAGACTGCTTAATGCTCCCTTGTTTGCTACCTGTACTTCTTCAAATGATAAAAAGCTTCATCGCTACCTTAGTTCGCCAAAATGCCTCAGCACAAGTATACTATATGAATCACTATCAATCTGTCTTGCAAGAAGACGTGGGTAGTGAGAATGAAAGTGAGAACTCCCACTATTGAGTGAGTTTCTCAAAGCGGGGGATAAGGGAAGAGACCACCCCTTATACTGTCTTATGCCCAATAATTTCTGCCTCCAAAGAAAGAAGAAGTAAAAACTAAAAGGCAGAAATGAAATCCACAAGCAGACAGCCTGGCGCCACACCCTGGGCTTGGTAGTTAAAGATCGACCCCTGACCTAATCAGTTATTTGTATAAGAAAAGCACTGTGAAGATCCCTGTCCTGTTCTGTTTTGTTCTAATTACCGGTGCATGCAGCCCCCAGTCGCGTACTACCCCTTGCTTTGCTTGCTCAACCAATCGCGACCCTCTCACGTGGACCCCCTTAGAGTTGTGAGCCCTTTAGGGACAGGAATTGCTCACTCAGGGAGCTCAGTTGTTAGAGACTTGAGTTTTGCTGAAGCTCCTGGCTGAATAAAACCCTGCCTTCTTTAACTTGGTATCTGAGTGGGTTTGTCTGCAGCTTGTCCTGCTACACTATCACAAAATTGTACTGTTTTTCTGATGTATATATAATTTTGTTCATTTCAATTATGATAGCTCATTTAGAAAATGTGACTGTATTCTTAATAGCATCTTTTATAGACTTAAGTAATTTAACTTTTAAGATTAAAAGTATCCCTAAAAGAATACTAAAATGAATCAAGCTCTTCACAATGATTTGAGAATAAATAAAAATATGAGCAATAAAAATAGCATGCAGTGAAATGAACACCATCCTGTAGATAGTGAAAGTTTTCATGCACTAGATTAGAATGGGGACTAGAACACTTGACTTTCAGTCCTCTGTAATCTAATTCTAGTCTTTCCTCTACTACTAAATAGCATGGAACATTGAGGTAATTATTTTAGCATCTCCAGGCTTTAATTTTTCCCAATTGTCATATGAGAAATTGAAGTAAATTATTTGTAAGTTTTTTTTTCTAGTTTTAACATTCTATAATTCCAAGATATATTGTCTCATAGTCATAAGTATGTATTAAGGTGGCTCTTATGATAATGGTAATCTAATTGCACTAGTTTCTAATATAGTAAGAAGCATTCACTGTTAACTAATGTAAGGTAAATGAGATTGGTTTCTAAAAATGCAAAAGAACAAATGTGGAAATCAAGCAATAAACATTCCTTGGTAAATTTATTGGTATATCAATATATTTACATACTAACACCAAAAAGTAATTATAGCCACAAGCTCAGGAAAAAAATGAATCTAGAGCATAATGAATCATAAAGACTGTAACATTAACTTTAGAGACCCTAGTCCAGTCTTGTTTTTTCTTCATTCTGTATCTCTTCCTTCCACGTCCCTGAGGCAACCAGGTCTCTGATACATTTAGTAATATTCACACAATTAAACCCTGACTCAGAAAAGACATGATGAAATCAGTTACAGTATTACTCAAACATTATATGCTATCTTAATGTACTTCTGCTTTAAGGGCTTTCTGAATTTTAAAGTTGTCAAATATATAGAGTAATTCTACTCTTAGTTACATACTCTGAAAAAATTCTTAAACATACGCATAGACATCATATATTAAAATTTTCAAGGAGCCATTGTAACAATCAACAATTGTAAGCAATCTGTTTGTCAATAAACAGTAGAAAGGCTAAATTGCAACATAGTCATAAAATGGAACACCAAACAGGTGAATGAGAAAAAGCACATATGTCAATATAGATGACTCACAAGTATAATACTGAGTAAAATAAAAAAGCAAGTTAAAATACTTTTATAGAACCATATACTATTAAGTAAGGTTTAAAAATATGTACAGTAATGTAATATGATAGAAACTATATATTTTATTATACACATAAATGCAGACTTTAATCCATAAAATGCATATGGGAATATAGCTATATAAATATCAAACATGGTCGAGCGCGGTGGCTCACACCTGTAATCCCAGAACTTTGGGAGGCCGAGGCGGGCGGATCAGGAGGTCAGGAGTTTGAGACCAGCCTGGCCAACATGGTGAAACCTCTCTACTAAAAATACAAAAGATTAGCTGGGTGTGGTGGTAGGTGCCCTTAATCCCAGCTATTCGGGAGGCTAAGGCAGGAGAATTGCTTGAACCTCACAATTGCTTGAACCTTCATTTCTCTCAATTTTTTTCACATCACCAATTTCATAGAAAATAATACTTCTTTTGAATCCATCCAAAATGAAATAAATTATTATATCCTGAGTTTTATCTTTGTTATTAAGCTTTGGGATTATCTAGTTCTGAGCATTAGATTTAATATGTTATTATTTTTAACCAAAAGATTTCCATATCCATATCAGTGTATCCATGTAGTCTAAAGCATAAGAACATGTAGCATGATTCTGCACAAATAATTTTTAAAACATAATCATGAATTGATTATGAATATGTGCTTTATACTCTCATCAAATAACATCTAATGCAATATAAATTATATAACATTCTTTAATATGTAATTTGTGTTAGGATGAAAGAGAACTGTAGTTTAAATAATAGATGTAACTGTCTTCACGTACCAGAAGGAGAAAGTTCTGCAGATTTTATAAAAGAGAAATGATACAAACTTTAAGTCATGAACAGCAGGAACTGGAGCAAGAATAAGTTAAGTTATTTCATTTTGTTGCACTGATAAAAAACAAACACCTTTGGAATGAAATACAAAGAAAGGCTTTTCTTGTTATCCACACCATTCTATTTTCCTTTCCCTTGTTTTCTAGGTATGATCACAAGAATCACAGTATGAATTTCAACAGATATAAAAACAAGGTTAGCTTGTCAAATAATGCTTGAAAGAAACTTGCTTTGGCAACACATCTTATAAAAAAAGGTTTTGGAATTTTTAATTAACAAGATAAGTCTGAACAAATATGGCTTTTAAGAGGCTAGGGAAATCCTCAGCTGCAATAACGAAAATGGAGCTCTAGAGCATCCACATTAACTGAAATTTTTCTGTTCATTGCTCAGTGTGTCCACACACCCTGTGAGATCTGGCAGCTCCTGTCACTAGAGGCAGTGTATATTTGCCTCATTGATTTTGAGCTTGTTTGGCCAATGAAATTTGGGTGGACATGACAATCAGCTAGTTTAGAACTTAGGCCTGAAGTGGTGTGCTTCTGTTTGCTCCTCTTATTCTTCCACCATTGGTACATGAAGTTGCCACTGATGGAAGGAGAAGACAGCCTAGGGGATCCTACACCAAATCTAGAACTTGGAGCCAAATCTAATAACTCAGGTTAGTCTTCATGTTCATTGACACTAAGAGCTCTAAGATCCACTTTTGTCTTCAGTGATGCTTTTTTGGTCAACTCCAAATACACACTTTTACCTGGTCAATATAGTCCTGTTACACATACTAGCAAGTCTAATAGGTTAGACTAATAGGTTGTGTATTGTCATTTTAAACAAAGGGCAATTGATTCAATAAAAATGCATCCTCGGCATGTTTATAACAAAGCATTTGACAAGACATATTCAAACCTCTTTCTTGACCCTCACTGTATCTTTGATTTGTTTTCCCAACTAAATTATTGACCTTTATATTGTGTTTCCAGTGCCAATTATATTATTGTCAATTGACTAGTATCAAAAATTATTATAAACTAATATGAATTTAAATTTCAGATTAGATTGAGGTAGATGATTAGATTCCAGACATTACTGATTTATTTTTATTATTATTCATATTGACAGACAGTACCTTGCCTAATTGCTATCAACCTGTACTAAATTTTAGGGCTGGCCATAGTGGCTCATGCTCATAATCACAGCACTTTGGGATGCCAGTGAGGGAGGAGCGTTTGAGCCTAGGAGTTTGAGACCAGTCTGGGTTACATAGTGAGACCCTGTCTCTATAAAAACAAATATTAATAATAATAAATAATACAGAGTTGAGTGTTGCAGATGAGGAAATCACTGTATCCCATTAGCAGAAGTTCTACTCTGCTATACAGAAATGCATTGTATCACATAACCAATTACAAATGGCTTGCATGCATTTAAGGTTCACAACAATATAACAGATACTATTTTCAACATTTTAGAGATGAAGAAGCTGAACCACTTGGGGTTAAAGGATTTGCATAAATTCACATAACTGGTAATAAAAGAACCAAAATTCAAATCCTTCCAGGCTGACACCGGAACCTTGCTCTTAACCAACAAACTCTACTGCTTTCATAATATGATATATGAGACCATATGCTCTTATTTTATTACAATCTCAAGACATCTGCTTTGCCAGCTAACTAGACTTAAATTGAAATTCAAAACTAGCTTTAAAGGATGGGATTGTCAATACTGGAGCAAAGCTCAGGGATGTACCACTTAAGCATAGGATGAATGTGCTATTGTACCCATTACTTATATTTTCAAAATGATAAATAATAAATCATTTTTCAAAGGTCTTGAAATCAGTGATAATTTCAAAATATTTTCAGTAATTACAATTAAAAAATGTATCCATTTTCAAGGTGTATTACAAACAAAAAATGTATCCATTTTCAAGATTTTTTTTCTGGCTGATAACGGGAATTAGTTTGTGTCTATGTAATATATTGAGTTTAATAATGTTATCCCTATGATATTAATTTCCATGAGCTAATGATGCACTGTCACTATGAATCATTTTTAATAAGATAAATACATCTTAATGATAATGATTTTGTTTTTAACGTAATCAATACAACTAAGTGTTTAAGATGCATTATGTTGTAAATTATGTTTTACCTTCATAAAAATCTTATGAGAAAAGCAATAGTATTAATCTGTATTATCATTAGGGGAGAGAAACTTAGAGAAGTTAGGTAACTTATCCAAGATTAAAAAAAAAAGCATAAGGCAGTTAGTATTCTAAGCAAAGTTATCTTTCTATTCCCTTAACTAATGCTATACTATCTCTGCTCATAAAATAAATTCCCACAATTTAGAACATCATAGGGAAACAACATTTGTATGAGGTTCTATGGCAATGCCATCTACTCGAGTTGTGCCCAAGAGTGGCCTTCACATAGCACAAAATATGAATGATGCCTCCTCAACTTGTGTTATGTATCAAGGTAGAATAAACTTGGAATTCCCACCAGATATTCTTAGTATTTAAAAGTGACATTCATTCAATTAATGTCTTTCTAATTCATTCATAAATAAAAATTAGAAATACAGCCTAATAAGCAAATCAAAAAAGTCTTATGGACACAATTTGTTCAGAATCTTTCACAGGTAATTGCAGCCTACTTATATGCCTGCAATTCTTCACCAGAATAAAAAAAAAAAAAAAAGAGAGAGAGAGAGAGAGAGAAATAATCACAATAGAAAGGTGTAAACTTTTATTGGATTGTCCCCCTGGGGAGCTGATCTTAAGGCAGGGGCATATGTCAGCTTCACAAGTAGACAGTGCTCAGATCAACTCTGCGGGAGAGCTCCTAGAAAAGCAGGAGCCCAGGAGTAAGGCAATTTACTAATCCCTAAGCAGAAGGCACAGGGCTGCTTTTATGAAATTTTATAGAAGAAAGACAAGGCTCACCGCGTAAAATCCTGTGGTTTGATCACCAATCCAGATATTACAGAATCTTTTTTTTTTTTTCTTTTCTCAAAAAAGATTCCAGTGGGACTAGTCTACCTGGAAGCCAGGAGGCAGAGCAGCATATTTTCTGTTCTTCCTTTCTTATCTCCTCCACTCTGTAATCACTGTGTCTCAATAGGGACCTTCACGTTGCTGAGTAAGCAACAATTTTCCAGTCAATTCTCCTCCTTCCTACCTACCTGGAAATCTCCTCTTTGTGAGTTTTTTATCCTTTTTAATTCCCGGACGTTAATATAATATTGTTTAGTTTTCAATAGATGCTCACTTATGATGGAGGTGGGAATGGGGTATCATACCAAATCCTGAGTCAAACTTTAGGACAGTGCACATTTGATATAAACCATTAAAAGTCAGAGTTGTATAGAAGAAGCCCAAAAATCGCTGTGTGCTCAAGCTCATCAAACTTAATAGCAGTTTTCAAACCAATTGTTTAAGAATTTAATCTCTAAGTTATGTGAAAACCACCACCAGCTACTCCCACATGAAGAAAGAATATAGTCCCTGACTTGAGGTTTGACTTAAAATTGTTTTGACTTTACAACTGTGTGAACATTATACAAATACAGTTGAAAGTGCACATCAAATTTTGAATTCCGATCTTTTCCTTGGCTTGCTGTATGTGGTACAATACTCCCACGAGGTGCTGGGCCGGGGCAGGGAATTGCAGCTCCCAGTCAGTCATGTCATCATGAAGGTAAACCCCTGATCCCCTACAGGGGATTGTGTTGTCAGGTGATTTTGCCCAGATATAGGCTAATGTAAGTGTTCTGAGCGTGTTTAAGTTAGGCTTAGCTAAGCTAAACTACAGTGTTTGGAAGGTTAGGTTTATCAACTGCCTCTTCCACGTACAATACTGTCAAGCTGAGGAGGATCTTGTAAAAGGATATCTGCTTCAGAAAACAAGTTAGCCTGGACGAACCTTATGTTTTATATCATATATTTTTATTAAAACAGTTACAATTAAATACACTTAATGAGGAAAGTATATTCGCTTTTTGATAAATTGCAAAACAAAATAAGTGCTTAAGAATGCTTGAAGAAATGTTTTATTTTGGCTTATTAAAACTCGATTTCTATTTACTAATCAGGCCATCATAATGTACGCAGTCACACAACAAATATTCATGGAGGACATGAGTGTAACAGTCAGCCAAGCATGAATGACATGGCTGTGCATGCTGGTGACCTACAGAATATGACACCTTGACCTGAGATGCAAATTTAATGAGAAGAATGAAGGTTGATACCCCAACATGTGAGTGATAATGAACAAAAAGCCAATAACTTAATTAGAATAGGAAGAAGTAAATGAGCATGAAGGAATGAGGTCCCCAAAACATGAAGCCCTAGAAATCTTTGAAAATATGGCAAAGGCAGTAGTCAGTATGGATTCAGTAGGCTGGGTTCAATGTTTTGGAAGTAGGTTAAAGCAACTATGAATCCAGGCATGGTAGAAATGTCCAGTGCCCGTAAAGTCAACAGAAGTCAGGAACTAGAATGAATGCATGACAAAGTTGTGACCTATGATACTGAATAGGTGGTTAATGTTCCTCATATGTTGTTTGGAGGTCAATAACATTGTCACAGGCAGGTAGATGTGTATCCCTGCCTGGGTTGATGATGACTTCTGGAAGTTTCTTATTTAAACATGACCTCAAAGGTATACCTCTTTCTGTCACACCTTATACCTTGAAGCTTTTTTACTCTCTCTGTTTTAACCAAAGTAAATATTACAGTGAAAGTCCACATGACCATTCCCAAACTGTAGGAAGAATGATACAGTCACACTCCTCTGCATTACTGTAGATTTGGTTCCAGACCACCGTGACAAAGTGAATATGGTAACAAAGCCAGTCGTACAAATTGTTTGCTTTCCCTGTGCATACAAATGTTAGGTTTACACTATACAGTAGTTTATTAAGTGTGCAACAGCATTAAATCTAAAAAAAAGAAAAAATCCTGAACCTTCAACAAGTCTGTAGTTCTTCAAACAATTACAACAGTAACTTCAAAGATCACTGATTACTGATCACCATAACATACTAATAATTAAAAATTTGAGATATTGCAAAAATTACCAAAATATGACTCAGAGAAAATATGGAAAAATGGTGCAAATAGACTTGCTTGATGCAGAGTTGACATAAGCCTTCAATTTGTAAAAGTCGCACTATCTCCAAAGAGCAATAAAGCAAAGCACAATAAAATGACATGTGCCTATACCTATTTCCCCCTCACAGTGTTTTCCAAGCTCTTATACGTTTTGAGGGGGCAGTTACAAAAAAAAGTACCACTATTTATTTAGGGCATTTTGCTATAAGATGTTAAACATTCTGCCATTGTTTTCCACGTTCTCCTTTATTATCTCAGCCCCCTAGTTTGTTCTGGGTCTTCTCCACCTAAACTTAAGTTAACTGGAATAGTAATAAAGTACATGTTTTATTTTTTATTTTAGTTTTTCCTCTACAAGTCTATTGCCTGCATTCATGGTGGCTTTAAATGCAAATATCTGGACCAGCTGGACAGATGCCCTCTCCATATCTACCAATTTGTACTTCAAGGGAAGTATTTCAACGGAGCACAGAATCATTTAGGAATGATTACCTATCATCCACTTTTGCCCAAAATGAAGAAAACCAAACTTGAACATCACACTTATAAGATGTACTCATGCAAACATCATATCCTGTAAAAAATACCTAACTGGATATATGCATGAAACAGGCACTTAAGAACATGCAGGTCAAACACAATATGGTAGAAACCTGTTTTGAATTCCTACTCAGTTCTCAGAAGTTAATCTTCGTGTTGCCCCAGGTGCTGACTCACACAGTCCTGACCAAAACCACTACCTAAAATGAAGGTGGATTAAATGCAAAAGAAAGCACACAGAGCAAGAGACACACACACATACACACACACTCCTACCTTTCTCTAAAAGAGGCGTTCAGCAAAATCTTATTTTCTGGTGCATTCCCCCGAGATTTTCCTGAGAACATTTTAGAACATATTCTGCAGACTTACTAATGATCTGCTAATGAACTGACACAGACTGTACTTATGTAAATTATGAAGTTGCTGAACCTGGAGTTAAAGGTTGGTACATTTCAAGGATATGAAATCAATCTCCCTGATATTAATAACTGTCACCTATATGCCCTTCACATCTGTGTTATTTCATGTCCCTCCACCTGATGAGTGTCATAGGTGACTTTGACAGCCTGGACATTTATAGACATAACTACCTGATTTTCTCTATGTCCTGGTTTCTTAGTTCAGTTTTCTTTACGGCAGTTATTTGTAGTTAAAAATGTCCAAATGTGCAGATCATTGCAGTCATGAAGACTGAGATTAGAAGCAGAGAGAAAAAGGAGCTGCTCCCTAATAGGATGTGCTATATAGCCTCTGAAAATGAGGAAGGTAAGTGCAGCCTGCCAGAGGGAAGGCACATGATAAATAATTTAAAGGGTAGAATTGTAAAGAGGGCTTGAAGTTTCAGACATCTTCTCCAACTAGTCAACCTATCAACAAGTATTTCTTGAGAACCCCTAGTTGATGGACTTGAGGCTCGGGGCAAATTGTATGGCTCATCTTTACTCTCCTGGGTAAACATTAGCTTTTCATGAAGTGTCCTTTTGGAAAATTAAAGCTAGTGTTAACATTCATGTGACACGCCAAATCAATAAATATTTTTATACTCTACAAATATAATATTATATGAATTGTTATATTCTACATACCCTGGTAATTGTAAGGAAAAAAAAAAGACTAGAAATGACATAAAACAACATTTCTACCATAAAAGATACAAAAATTAATCAGGCTATTTAAGAGAAAAGTGTTCCTATGGTGACATATTTATTTTCCTCAAGGCATGTCTGGAAATCATTCACCAGGGAGCCTCAATTCACTGGAATATACCCCAGATTGAGGTTCTATAGCAGTTTGCATTTTTTCAATTAGACTGATCCATCCTTCCTTCACCATACAGTCAACAGCCTATAAAGTCAGTCGGAGACATTCCAGACCTTGTGAAAATCCTACTTAGCTGTCTTAACCTTTCGGTTCTTTGCAGATTCTAACTTTTGCTTTTCTCTCTCCCTCTTTCTCTGTCTCTCTCCCATTTCTCTCTTCCTGCCCTTTCAAAATCGTACTTAAGTACCACTTTTAATTCATGTTTTGACTGAGCAATGGAGGAAGGGCTGATAATTAGAGATTAGGAGAAAAAGTGAGACAGTGAAACCTATAAAGAAATACTAAAAATAATACCTTTTAAGTTTTCTATTTTCTTACCAATTACCAGTGCAGTTACCTTCTTCATGTCCTTCATGTCCAACCCACCTCCACCCTTCCCTCTCCTCATTCCCCATGTCTAAGGACAAGGCTTCACCATTGCTCCTAGAGTTCATATTCACCAGCTATCTCTACATATTCTTTCATTCTCTTCCTAATGCCTTGACTAGGGAGCCCACTTAGGAACTCCATATGGTACACAGTAAACTGAGAGCAGCCCAACTGCCTATGAAAGTAAAGTAAGGTGCTGGTACACAGAGGGCCCAGCTTCCATCACAGGATGCTGTCATGAGAAAGGTAGCATGCTACATGTTCCATATGCATCAAAGCCAGCAAAAGGTACACAGCTACAGATTTCCAGGCCTTGCTACTCTGATTCTTTCCTGGCACACAAGCACATTTAAAAATCAGAAGTGGAAAGTAAAAAGGGAAGGTAATGTTTTTATGTGAAAGATGATAGTCAACCTAAGAACCAGTAAGTTGACAGGGTGCTGAGGAAAGCACAAGAAGGCAATATTGCTGCATTCTTAAAGTGCTTATTCTTGCACAATAACACTGTGTTGAGTCCTTGTTCTATTGTTTACCAGCTGTGTAACTTTGGGCAAGTCACTTCATAACTATATACCTCAGTTTCCTAATATGTGAAATAGGACTAACAGTGTCAATTTTATCACTTTTTAATGAAGATTAAACTGTAAAAAGTGCTTAGAATTTGGCATAAACTTAGGTCTGCATCAATGCTGTGTATTATTTTACCATATGAGGCTATTAAACATGAAACTTATTCAAGGTTCTGAGCATGTCATTTTATTTCAGCTCAGTAAAACACTTTATGCTCATAATAAAGATTTGAATATCAAGAGCGTACTGAAGGAGGCATAGTAATACTTTGTTTATCATAGTAAGACAGATTTAATTATTTTAGAAACTACTTTAGAAGTAGTTTTTCAAAAGAGAAGCATAAACAAAGAATGCTTTGTTCACTCGTAAGATAGATTGAATTCCTTTGGGGAAAAAATAACATATAGAATAGCTCGCTTCCTGATTTTTCTAGCAAAGCAGTGCTACATATGAAGATATAAATGAGAGAGAGGTGAAAATATCCTAACTGCCAAAAGGAACATTCACTGAGAAAGTGCCCATATATTTTGACAGAATATATTGCAATAGCTACACAGAATAATGATGCTCCATAGAGATGAGAGTATATTTTGAAATCTCAATTTTTAGGTCTTCAAGAACTTACTTGCAAACCATTAAATACTTATTTGGCACCAACTATGAACTAGACTCTGTGAGGAGTACTAGGGTTACAATGATACACGACACATATATTTTGTATTTAACGAACTATCAATCGGGTAGAAGGGAAAGACATTAAAAAAAAATAGCTGGGAGTGGTGGCAGGCACCTGTAATTTCAGCTATTTGGGAGGCTGAAGTAGGAAAATCATTTGAACCTGGGAGGCAGAGGTTGCAGCGAACCAAGACTATGCCATTGCACTCCAGCCTAGGCAATAAGAGCGAAACTCCATTAAAAAAAATAATAAAAAAAAATAAACCTATGATGCAGTATAATTTTTGCAAACAGATGGATATAGTAAACCATGCTGGGAGACAAAGGACAGAGTAAGTAATTTTTCATGGGAGCAGGCAAACTTTGACAGGAACATGTACTGTGACTTTATGTGAAAATAGGTTATCTGCAGGTGTAATTAAGATGTAAATTATGATAAGGTCATACTGGATTAGAGTAGGCCATAAATTCAATCACTGGTGTCATTATAAGAATAAATGTTGAGACACAGAGGCACAGATATACAGAGAAAAGAATATGTGAAGATGTGGCTGAGACTGGAGCTATGCTGCTGCAAGCCAGGGAACTCAGGAAGCCATGAGAAACTGTGAGAAACAGAAAAGGATTCTCTGCTAGAGGCTCTGGAGGGAGTGTAGCCCTGCAAACACCTTGATTTTAGACCTCTGCCTACTTAAATTTATTTTGTATTAAGTCACCCAGTTTGTCATAATTTATTACAGCATCCACAGAAAACTAATACTTGACAATGCTGAAGGGACTTGAACTGCATTTTGAGGATTTTACATAGAATCTTACCATATGGAAGAGGAGAGAAAGGTCATTGCCGGAACAGAAATAGGATGTACAAAACGTGGACGTGAATGGAAAATGGTCTGGTTTAAGGAACAGCAGTGGCTAGGCAAGGGTCAAAACCAAAGACCCTAGATGTGGAGTAGCAGAGATATTTGCTTCACACGGCTCTTTACAAGGATCTAGTCTGCAGTGAGATTTACTTCCAGGTGCAGAGAAAAGATCGATAGAGGGAAAGGGTTATCTCCTGTGTCCTTTAATTGTCCAGACAACTTTCTATTTGCCCATGCTAACCACACTGACGCACTAACACATTTATTTGCTCAACCTCCTCTCCCTCACCCCAGCCATTTCAATAGTTTTGTGTCCTAACTCAAGCCTTGAATAATTTTATGTCCCCTTTTCCAAAGATCCTTCTCCAGTTTTTTACCTTCCCCACTAGGCTCAGCTAATACACATGTATCCATGCCTGTACTTAAGAGATTTCTGGCCGGGTGTGGTGGTTCACGCCTGTAATCCCAGCACTTTGGGAGGCCGAGGTGGGCAGATCACCTGAGGTCAGGAGTTCAAGACCAGCCTAACCAACATGATGAAACCCCATCTCTACAAAAATACAAAAATTTGCCAGGCATGATGGTGGGCACCAGCTACTCGGGAGGCTGAGGAAGGAGAATTGCTTGAACCAGAGAGGCAGAGGTTGCAGTCAGCCAAGAACACACCACTGCACTCCAGCCTGGGTGACAGAGTGAAACTCCGCTTAAAAAAAAAAAAAAAAAAGAGAGGGAGATTTTTATGTCCCATAAATCATGCCAGCTAAGTAAAGTTCAGCCTGGAAGGGTATTAGGCAAGTGGGAAAAAAAAGAGTTGTATCTCACATTCCAAGAGGTCCACAGACAAACATTTTCATCCAGGAAATGGTTTAAACCAATCTAAATAACATGTTACATTCTGTAATCTGGCAAGCACCCTTCAGAAGGAAGAGGATTCCTCTAGGGGCCGAAAAAACAGAAGTAGTGAAGGACAGATCCATCTTCCCATCTTCAGTTTCCATGCATGTCCTCTTTCCCTTCTTAAATAAGATTTGATAAAAAAGATAAGCCTTGAAGAATCTTAGAAGTATAAAAAATAAATAATAGTAAGGATTGAGCATTTGGATTTGGTAATTCATAGAGACATCTTCTCTGTCTATGGTATGGGAAGATGTGGAGGCTCTACAGTTTGTAGCATATAATAGGACTCCATCCAAGGGAGGTTTATACCTCCATGGGGCCAGAGTCTGAGCTTTCCTTACAGAGAGGTCATCCAAAATGTGCTTCCGGCATAGGGGTTTATGTAAGTCACAATAAGGTGAGTTCAGGTGAGCCTATTATCTACTGCGTCATTTTAAAGTTCTATATTCAGAAAAACTTGCCCAAAAAAAATTTAGGAGAGCAAAAATAAATACCCGTCGACACAAGTCTCCAAAGTCTGCTGTATATATTCTCCTCAAAGACCCACCTGGCATTATTCTGACTTCTTTGAAAGCTTGATGGGGTTTGGCAAGCTTATACCCTCTTCAGGTGCATATATATATATATATACACACAGAGAGAGAGAGAGAGAGAGAGAGAGAGTCTTTGGAAGCAAAGGAAACAACAGAATTATTTTTGTGCTCTAAACAAAGTAGAGTAGTTTCTATTGAGATTGAAACTACAGGTGACTGGGAATTATTCTATCATTTGTAAGCTCCAGTGGATACATAGCCTGTTGCCATTTTAAAAATAAAACAAACCACATCCGTGTATGCCTTGTCAAAAAGTTCCACAGATTTGTTTTTTTTGTTGTTGTTTTGTTTTACCACTATTTACATACTTGTCAGCAATACATGTTCTCTGTTCTACCCCTGGAGGAATGGCATTTAAGAAATGGATTATAAAAGAAACTTTATTTGAAGGAATATTGCATCTTGCTTTTTAATCATTTAGACTATTTATACCAATTTTAAGAAAAAGTAAGCTTCAACTTTTGCTTATATTAATTAATTTGCTACCATTACAGGTAAGTGGGACACAAGTTTGTTCTTTTCCAAAAGAAATATTCTTAGTATCTGGGTGTGTGCTTTGTAGAGGCCAAAGGAAAGGTTCCCCTTCACCCTCTAAGGTTTCTTGAAAATGAACTGACAATAGACATCAAGACAAGACGTACAGATCTACTGAATATGCATAGCATGGGGGAATCGCATGGAAATGATTAACCAATAACCCAGTGAGTTCCAGATTATTACAGATTATTTTGCATTAGGGAAGAGGAGATAGGAAGAAACGTGATAACTTTGTGGGAAGCAAATGATTTTAGAAAGAATGAGTGAGTTCAGTGCTCAGACAATGGTTAATAAGTGATACTTTTTGGGAATCGAGTGTGTCTGCAAGATTGAACAATGGTTCCTGACAAAATCTGTCCAAATGTTATGTTCCTCAGTCAGTAGGTAAGAAGACTTCAGGAAGGAATTGGAAGGCACAAGTGTTGTCTTTGGAAGGTCCAGTCTTTATGAAGTTACAGGAAAAGGATTTTCCAGTATCTGCTGACTTTCGAGCGTTTTTAATTTAAAATAATTGACTGGACACAGTGGCTGACACCCATAATCCCAGCACTTTGGAAGGCCGACATGGGCAGATCACCTGAGGTCAGGAGTTTGAGACCAGCCTGGCCAACGTGGCAAAATACCATCCCAACCAAAAAATACAAAAGTTAGCCAGATGTGGTGGTAGGCACTTGTAATCCCAGCTACTCAGGAGGCTGAGACAGCAGAATAGCTTGAACCCAGGAGGAGCTGGTTGCAGTGAGCCAGGATCATGCCACTGTACTCCAGCCTGGGTGACAGAGCGAGACTTCATCACCAAAAAAAAAAAAAAAAAAAAAAAAAAATCAGCACGGCAGGGTGTCACATTATTGGTTGAAAGTCCCGGGACTCCTTCAGCTTCACTTTTCCTCATCTATTTGGAAATAAAATGTTAGGTGGTAGTGAAGGGTTGAATCAGGATAAAAGGCTAGAGGAGCCATGCCAAATAATTCAAATTAAACCAGTCAAAGAAAATCTAATTTCAAATATTCCGCTCTTTCTTTATAGTGCTGAGGACAGAGGACCAAGAAGACAGATCTTTATAATTTAACTTGCTCAGACAGTGTTGTACTCTCCCTGCGTTTTCTCCAAGCCTTCATTGAAATAGCCGTGTGCCCCAGAGCTTTGCCAGCAGTACACTGGGCAATGCTAAAGGGTTGGAGATCATACATGGGAGAATTTGGACAGAAAAAATAAAAAATTAACTAACTACTGCAGGAAAGAAGAAAGTATATGAGAACACAGTGGAAGGAGGACCACAGATGGACAGTGGGCAAAGCACATATAGAAATTTATAGACACCTTAAGAAGGCCACCAGATTGAAAGTAGGATGGGAAATGTGAGTGTTTTTCATTAAAAATTAAAGTTTTAGGTGATCCCAAAAATATAGAGAACTCATAGACATTGAAGTTACATATGGATAATTTAAAAATACAGATGTATACAGGAAAAAAGTATTAAAAATTTATAAAATTACTGTCTCTGTAAGGAAACACATTTCATTTTTCTTTTAATTTTTTATATTTTTCAAAATTTTATGCCATAAGCAGAAATTAATGTATAATAAACAAATATAAAAGAATTCAGTTACATCTTTCATATTCCCTTTACACTGTAATGTGATATTATTACAGTATAATTACCTTTACGCTTTGCAACACAATAAACAAAATACTTTCATTTATATAAATCCACAAATGAATAAAAAAGAAATAGTGCCTGTAAGTCTTACCATCTAAGTGATCACCACACCAAGTCTTTCTCACTTTAGCAGGCCAACCTGAAAAGCTCCATAGTTCCTACACTCTCTAAGTATCTGTTTCCCAGCAGGAAGAACCGGATGTGAGTGAGGAAAGTCCTGTGAGCATCTCTCTCCTGGCCAACTCCTTGGAGGAAACGAACTAATAATATCTAAGCTAAGCATTCTGTCTGTCTGTTGTTTCTCAGGCATTTTGACTTGAAATATCTAAATGCCTGTGTGATATTGAGACCATCTGAAAATCGGAAGGACACGAGAATGAATGAAGGACAACTATAGAGACACAAACTAAAACCCACAAAATCAGTGGAATACAAATGATAAGTGAAGGTGTAGGGGAGTGGAAAATGTCTTTCCTCCACCCTTTCAGTGCTTTGGGTGGGCTAGGAATCAAATTGACATAGACACTAAAAGAGGAAAAAACATATTTAATTACGTACACATGAGAGTCTCGCAAAGTGTGAGACTAGAGGAAGGGTTAGATGATTGAAGATTCTATAACATACTGAGCTACAGATAGAAATAGGGGCTTGGAGTTTCTAGTGGGAGGTGGCAATGCAAGGGTGAGGGGAGGAAATATATTATTGTATTAGGCCTCTCTTGCACTGCTATAAAGAAATACCTGAGACTCGATACTTTATACAGAAAAGAGGCTTGATTGGCTCACAGTTCTGCAGGCTGTACAAGCATGGTGCCGGCATCTCCTGGCTTCTGGGGAGGCCTCAGGAAGCTTTTACTCAGGGCGGAAGGCAAAGTGGAAGCTTGGGCATCAGATGGTCAAAGTAGGAAAGAGAGAGAGGGAGGAAGCAGAGGGAGACATTGCACACTGTTAAATAACCAGATCTCACAAGAACTCAGTGCAGGAAGTAACTTGTCACCCAGCGGATAGTCCAAGCCATTTATAAGGGATCCAGCTCCATGATCTAAATACCTCCCACCAGGCCCTATCTCCAACAGTTGGGATTACAATTCAACATATGATTTTGGCAGGACATCCAAACCATATCAATGGTGAACAAAGGGTGTCTTATTATGCAGATAAAAAGTCTCTCAGGTAATAAAAGTTGTCTGGGAACAGTCATCTTCCTGGTAAAGATACTTTTACTAAAATAGGTTTCCTTTCTATATGTAAATTTATTTAACAAAAGCATAGCTTTTCAGAACTACTCCTATGTCTGCAGTTTCTCAGAATAACCCAGCTCAAAATACACCAAAGAAGTATGTTTTAGGGTAGCACACTCTGGTCTCCTACAGGCACATTTTGGGGTGGTGTGTCCGGAGCCCCAAGGCATGTGAGAAATCTATTAATGAACTAAACACATTTTTTAAAAACTTAATAAGGGAGTGGAAATAAATGTGATTTCAGGGTGTGTTGCTGTATACTTTTTGTGGAATGAACTCTAATTTTAAAACCCAAACTTGTTCTTATTTTTTCAGAACCTGCAAAGAGGCCTACCCGCCTCTAACTTTCACAGAAGTTGAGACACCAGGTGTTGCCTCTGTATTCAGCTACAGAAATAATCCCGAGCACTTTTGTAGTCATCACTGCAGGACACCCAGTAGCACTTCCAGATTCTTAGCTCTGCACAGGAATCAAAGTGCATCCTCAGTATTCCCTGCACACAAATGCTGCTTTACTCATTCTTAAAATTCCTGAAACTGGACCGGGCGCGGTGGCTCACGCCTGTAATCCCAGCACTTTGGGAGGCCAAGGCCGGCGGATCACAAGGTCAGGAGATCGAGACCACTGTGAAACCCCGTCTCTACTAAAAATACAAAAAAATATTAGCCAGGCGCGGTGGCGGGCGCCTGTAGTCCCAGCTACTCAGGAGGTTGAGGCAGGAGAATGGCGTGAACCCGGGAGGCGGAGCTTTCAGTAAGCCAAGACTGCGCCACTGCACTCCAGCCTGGGGCACAGAGCGAGACTCCCTCTCAAAAAAAAAAAAAAAAAAAATTCCTGAAACTGCCTTCCCAGTCTTTAGAACTTGCCTGACTCTTTCTAAGGTGTTTTCCCATTCCTAAACTTATTGCTGCTGGGGTCTTTTGTACACAACATTCCATCCAGACCTGTTTGGATACTGGAATTCTGCTTTAAGCTACATTTCCAAGTCCATTGCTGCCCTGCTGCTGAATACGCCTGAGTAAGTCCTAAAGGCAGAAGCCCTAAAGGAAGGAACAGACACTTGCATTCCTTTGGAAAATTGGTGGAAGAGGGACCAAAGTAGAGTAAAACAAGGCAAAAATAAAAGAAAATAAATCAAGTATTCAAAAAACAAGTATATTTTGGAAGGAAGAACTCTGGCTGGTTTCTTCTTTTTTTAATTAAAAAAATAAATTCTAATGCAGTTTCTTTTTTAAAGTATTATATTCTTTTTTTTTTTTTGAGACGGAGTCTCGCTCTGCCGCCCAGGCTGGAGTGCAGTGGCCGGATCTCAGCTCACTGCAAGCTCCGCCTCCCGGGTTCACGCCATTCTCCTGCCTCAGCCTCCTGAGTAGCTGGGACTACAGGCGCCCGCCACCGCGCCCGGCTAGTTTTTTTTTTGTATATTTTAGTAGAGACGGGGTTTCACCGTGTTAGCCAGGATGGTCTCGATCTCCTGACCTCGTGATCTGCCCGTCTCGGCCTCCCAAAGTGCTGGGATTACAGGCTTGAGCCACCGCGCCCGGCCAAGTATTATATTCTTAAATGTAAAATGTAATCCAATTCGATGAGCCTTCTATGTCCTAAAATTTTACAAAAAGATTTCAAGAAACAAATGCACCTTAATGCTAAATTAGAGGCAGATTTATTCATTCAGATTTATTTGGTTTAGGGGTGATTATATGATTCTAAATTTAACAGGGAAAAAAATCAAATATCCGGGAATTTTGTCCACGTTATGATGAAAGCAATTTAACTACTTATGTTAAGTAAAAATGTTAAAATCTATTAATAAACAGGAACTCTAAAATTGAGGCTATCATGGTAAGAACTATCCAAGCTTTATAAAGGATTTAAATTCCTCATTTTTAAGAAATTTCATATTTCTCCATTAGTGAAATTCACAAAATACAAAGGGCCTGCTTGCATGTTTTTTGGAAACAGCAGCAAAAGGGTCATGGGGCAGGTATGGGAGGTGAGGTGAGTAGGGAGTGTGATTTTATATCATTCAGCAGTTTTCTTGGTTTAGCGGAAACCTCAAATGTTAACATAGGTGTTGGGAAGCTAAGAGCCAATGACCAAAGGTAGAGTCGCTATCCTCATTTTAGGAAAGACAGAGGAATGCAAAAGTAATTTAGGTCCAGAATATCCCTGGTTGTAATACAATGCTAGAAAAGATGGAAGACCCTCAGTGCATACTCTATGAAATAATCCTTATTAGTCACTTTGGACAGTATTTCCCCAGACCCTTAAGGAATATTTTAGAGTTAAGGAAGATAATCAAAGCTAAATGCTTTTTGATATTGTTCTCCTTACCTTTATCTCTCTTTCACAAGAGTTGCCTCTCTATCTTTCCCTCTAGCTTAATTCTATCGACCTTAACTTCATGAGACAGAAGAGTAAATTGAATTTTTTAGATTTTCATATCAGTCTCATTTTCTTTATTTCACAAGTGACTTGTATGTGTGTGTGTGTGCAGACATAATCACTGTGCCATTCATTGAGGAATTGATTGGCACTAAGAATTGGCATTTAATTTATATTTTCTCATTTAAAAAATACTGTGGAAAAAAGAAATGAAGTATCTTTTAAAATGTATTTCTCCTACCAAATAATCCAACTCTTTACTTTTACTGTTCTGTTATTGCCACATAGCTATCATTTTTTCAACCTTTTTTTAAATGGATGTGTGATCTACAAATAATACAAACTGTCTGAAGTTTAAAAATCACATTATTCTGAACACTGTAGAATGATTGCTAGCAAATATTTTTCAGTATGTTGTCACTGAAATATCACATACAAGTTAGATGTTGTGTAATGCATATGCTGGGATAGAACCTTATGTTCACAGGTTTTGAAAATATAATTTCTAACTTCAACAAAATAGAAATGAGATATCTATTTTCAGAGCATAAATTTATTCTGAAGCACTGACAGAATGACAGGTATTAAAATGAGTCCTGTATTCCAAACTGACAGCCTAGGCTAACATGAAACTTTTAAAGTCAGGACAAATCACTTGAAGATACTGCCAAGATATCTCATCTTTTCCTTTCAATGCGTTTTGCATGAAATTACTTTTCTGCACTTTTGACATGTTCTACACCAAAAGTATAATAAAAATATGCTTCAATTTGTAATTATTATTTTAGAAAAAAAATCTATTTTTCTTTCTGTTTTCAAGGAAACAGGTTGTTACAAAGTATTGGTGACATTTATGGCTAGCAACTACTGAGCATTTCTTTCAGTGGTTCTACCACGCTGGCATGCATTTTTCCCGGTCTCACAAAATCAATGAAGTAGGCTCTGATTTCACATTTCACAAAAAAGAAGACTGTATTCACAGGCATTATGTGATCTTGGCCATGACCACACAGCTGGAAAATGATGCCAGGAAATGTCCCATCCAAAACTGATACCAAACTACATTTTTCTGCTTCTATTTTCATTGCTGATCTTATCAAATATAAGAACTCAACAATTCATATGCATGTATAAGAACTTTTTAAGCCCTAAATAATACAAACAAATTAGAAAACTCTGCCATTAAACAGTGAAAAGCAGCTCTCTTCTATTTAGTATATTCATTGTATGTTTTAAAATTTTTTAATTTGTTTATTTGAAAATTTCCAAATATTAATTGCCTTTATTTACCATTATTCTACCACTAGTAACCCAATATTATCCTACTATTGAAATGAACTTGGATCCTATCAAATCAACACATTTTGAATTTGCATGACCTTTTTTAACCTTAGAAATATATGGAGACTCACATTATAAATGAACAAAATTTCTCATTTATTTAGCCTGTATAACCAAAAATTATTCAGAGTTGTGTTTTTTTGTTTGTTTGTTTGTTTGTTTGTTTGTTTTCCACCAGGATATTTCTAGGCAAATGTCTTCATCACGTTGCTCAGGTCTGTGCTAATAATTACTATGATCTCTCTGTAATAACCTAATATCTTTAATTAAAATTTTTAAAAACATGATTTCCAGGCAAGATGAGCACATATTTATAGACACTTGGATGCTGCTCTTCATTTCCTCCAGCACTTTTACTAAAATAACCACCATACATCTTTTGGTGAAAATATATATGGAAATATATATACATTTAAAAGTATACTAAAAAGCTTTTGTACAGCAAAAGAAATAATCAGCAGAGTAAAGAGAGAGCCTACGAAATGGGAGAAAATCTTTGTAAACAATGCATCCAACAAAAAATTAATATGGCAAATCTAGAAACATCAAACAATAACCACAACAACAACAAAAATGCACAAACACTTCCATTAAAAAGTGGGAAAGGGCACAAGCAGAACTTTTCAAAAGAAGGCATTTAAGTGGCTGACAAACATGAAAACATGCTCAAATTCACTAATTATGAGAGAAATGCAAATTGAAAGCACAATTCAAGACCATCTTATACCAGTAAACAACAGATGTTGGTTAAGATGCAGAGTAAAGGGAATGCTTATACACTGTTGGAAATGTAAATTAGTAGCACCTCTATGGAAAATAGTATAGAGATTTGTCAATGTACTAAAAATGGAACTATCATTTGATCCAGCAATCCTACTACTGTGTATCTACTCAAAGGAAAATAAGTCATTTTTATCAAAAAGACACCTGCGCTGGTTTCTTTACTGCAACACCATTCACAATAGCGGAGATATGGAATCAACCAAAATGTCTACCAACGGATAATTAAATTTAACACACAATGGAATACTACTCATACAAAATAATAAAATAACAGTTTCTGCCTGAAGAGAAATGGAATTAGAGGTCATAATCTTTACTGAAATGACTCAGAAAGAAAGTCAAAAACTGCTCCCATGTTTTCACTTGTAAGTGAGAGTTAAACAATGGGTACACATGGACATAAGGAATGGAAGAACAGACATTGGAGATTCCAAAAGTATGGAGGGTGGGAAGGGAATGAGGGATGAAATACTATATGCTGGGTACAATGTATGCTGTCTTGGTGATGGGTGCAATAAAGCTCAGACTTCAGCAGTATGCAGTATATCCATGTAACACAATGGCATTGTACCCCTAAATCTATAAATGTAAAAAATTAAATTTAAAATTTAATACATATTTTTAAACTTGGAGTTGGCATCAAAATCTTCATATAGAAAACACCCGAATAGCAAACCTGGAAGCACTTCTGCTAATGGCATAACATTAGCATCAGATTGATAGAAAAACACTCACAGCATAAACTCTATTCTTGGGCACTTTCTAATATTTCTCTTTTTTTTTGAGACGGAGTCTCGCTCAGTCGCCCAGGCTGGAGAGCAGTGGCCGGATCTCAGCTCCCTGCAAGCTCCGCCTCCCGGGTTTGCGCCATTCTCCGGCCTCAGCCTCCCGAGTAGCTGGGACTACAGTTGCCTGCCACCACGCCCGGCTGATTTTTTTGCACTTTTTTAGTAGAGACGGGGTTTCATCGTGTTAGCCAGGATGGTCTTGGTCTCCTGACCTTGTGATCCGCCCGTCTTGGCCTCCCAAAGTACTTTCTAATATTTCTAATCCCTCTCTAGCACAAAAACAACAGATACTCAGAACCTAAATCTGTGACCTCCTGTGAAATTCTTTGGAAAATATCCAGTGGTCTTTTACAATACCCATGTCCATTGCTAAAGCTTTGTAAATCAGTTCTAAACAAACGTATCTCCACAGTGAGTATAAATAAACGAGGGAAAATTTCTCAACACAGGGAGAGAACACGTAATCTATGAAGACTCCGAATAATTTCCTCTTTAAAAGTATATGTGCATGAAAATTTGAAGAAAACTTTAGAAAATATCTCATTTGTACTCTCAAGGAAAATCACGAGGCTATAGCCTTCGTGAAATTAATTTGAATCAACATGAGAAAAGGAGAATCATAGAAAAGTAAAAAATTTACAGACAGAAAAGGCACAAAGCTGATTTTTTTTAAGAGGCACGAGAAAACTCACTGAGTCTTAGACTAAACTAATGGAAAGGATGTTCATCTAGCTCTATTAAGGTGGAAATGTAAGATGCTTGGAATGATGATAAATAATGACTCACTAACCTGCAGAAGAAGAAATACGGCACTAGTGTTAACCTTGTCCAATGTAGATTACGAAGGAATATTAACTGTAGAGATCTGAAGGGGAAAAAAACATAATACATCCTCAGAGTTAAGCACCAAGCAAACTTTAGTTATTAGAGAAAAGTAAACAAAAAATTGTTAAATGCAAGTGCTCAAAAATAAATCAATTAAGTACAATCCTTGAATGTTACTCCCGTGTTAAATAAGAGACTAGCAATCAAAAGAGCACTTATTTAAGAGATAATTGGAAAATTTAAAAATAGCTCAAAAACAATGAAATACAAAAGTACTTTTAAAGTTATAGTCTAAATTATCTTCGATTTAGGTCTTCAAATTTCTTTACTATTCAGTAAGACCAAGTTTTAAAAAAAACAGGGAGAGAAAAAAGAAAAAGTCAATGGAATCTGCTTCTAAAAACCATTTAAATTCTTCTGTTGGTATGGAGGAAATATAATATTAAATTTGAACTCAGTTGAACGTGGACACAAATAATGGTCACCAAGGCCTGGGACAGGTTGTATGAGCCCCTTGAGGCTTTCATCCAGCACTGTTTTGAAGAAATTTCTATTTCAATCTATTCCTGTATGTTAGTTATTAAAAAACAATAGACAATCGCAAAAACAAGTTGACCTTTTTATGTTCCCTGATCCCAGTCATGAAGGGCCCTCGTGACTGGACCTCATGCCAAACAACTCTTTATAAAAAAGAACCAGGGTCCCAGACTGCACCGAAGCCTCAGGAGACCTGTCCTCCTCTGTGCATGGATGAGTGGCCGACTCTGGAGGCCAGGCCGTTGGTTCCTGGTCTGGTGGTGAATCTTCCATAGTTTGGTGAGTGTAAATATCTTTTCCCTTCTCCCCTTCCCATTGCAATTTGCTTATTATATCAATCTGCTAATATCATTTGCTTATTATCATATCATTTGCGTATTATATCTGCATTGCCATTTACATGGGATAAAGGTTGTTTACCCTTAAAAGTATTGCGTGTGTGTCTTTTCTTCTTCCCTCATGCGTTTCCTGCACAGAACATTTTTGGAGTCACAAACAGGATTCGGAAAGGCAAGTATGCCGTTTTTCGGACACAAGGACAGGGCTGGACATCGCATGTCCCGGGATGGGAACTCCCCCAGTTCTCCTCCTTGGTGATTGAATGGTCCAGGGTAACTGGCCTTTGTGAAAATTGGGAATCTAAATTAGTGCATTTTGAACCGTTGGCTGTGCGTAAGGTGCTACAGGGGACCCCAGATGTAAAGGGGATGCTGAGGGAATTTCCTAGCATGGATGGTGCTTGCTTACGCTTATAAGTTAATGTGTCAAGCTAGGGACTGGTTGCTTACAGAAGAAATGTAAGTTGGAAAAGAAAAATGCTAATCTGACTTCCATACTGGCCCTGGCCCAATGCCAGGCCTATGTCTTGACTAATCAGGCTCAAAGCTATCAGCCTGCTGCTGAAAAAAGCAGCTGCCCGAGTGGCCTTGGTCAGGATAAAACTGAAGAACTAGTCAGATGGGGTTTGGAGCAGGTAAAAACCCAGCTCCTATCTCAAGAATGGGAAATTAACCCTAGTAAAATTCAAGGACCTGCACAAACTGTAAAATTCCTTGGCATCCTATGGAAGAAGTGAAATAGTCCATTTTACCAAAGGCTAAAGCTAAAATACTGGAATTTGCAACCCCTACCACTAAGAAGGAGGCTCAGAAATGTATTGGCTTGTTTGGATTATGGAGGTATCATATTCCTCACATGGGTAACATTTTATAATGTCTGCATGAAGTCCCTAGAAAACGTTATGACTTTTACTAGGGAGAGAAAGAGAGCATGGCTTTTGAACAAGCTAAACAGCTAGCCCTAAATCTATGACTCATATGAGATGGGTGAGTAAAATTGCAAGTAACTGTCCGAGATCAACATGCTAATTGGAGCCTTTGGCAAAAACAAGATGGGAAGAGGGTATCTTTGTGGCTTTGCACCCAGAAGCTGCCAGAGGCCAGCAAAGCTTATATCCCTTTTGAAAAGCAACTGTCAGCTTGCTGTTGGGCTTTGCTGGAAACAGAGTACCTCTGCCTCAACCATGACGTCTTTATGAGGCCTAAAATTCCTATTATGATTTGCTTCATGAGTTCCCTCAAAACTCACTGGATAGGGCAGACCCAAGAAAGTAGCATCATAAAATGGAAATGGTACATACGAGACCAGGCTAAGCCAAAACCAAAGGGGGTATCACTTTTACATGAGGATGTACAAAACTTGCCAGTCCTGCAGATAGGGAAGGAAACCTCCCCTGCCCAACGGGGCAAATCCTTTACAAGAACTAAGCCCAGAGGATCAGAACATGCTTGGTTTACTGATGGATCTGCCGGATATATTGGTGGGACCCGATGCTAGAAGTCTGTGGCTTGTCCGTTAAAAACATAAGCATTTCTGATGAAGGAATGAAGAAAGGGGTGGGAGCAGCCAGCTAGCTGAACTAGTAGCCACCCTCCAAGCTATTCAGGAAGAGGTCAGAGGAATTTGTCACTTTAATACCAACTCTTGGTCAATAGCAAATGGTCTTACTACATGGTTGCCCCAATGGCTACAAAACAAATGGTTAATTGGGAATAAAGAGGTTTGGGGAAAACAATACTGGGAAGATATCTTAATCCTAGTGCACACTACCATTATCACTGTTTTCTATGTTGATGCTCAGGCATCTCTGCTTTCCCTTAACAGACTATTTAATCAGCAGGCAGATCAACAGGGCAACATTTCCACCATAACTGTAAATTTAAATGCGGATGAATTGATTACAACATGTTCAAGCCCTGCAATGACAGGCATTATAATGTACGGTGGAATAATTGACAGTAATTACCGGGGAGAGTTAAAAATCATTTTATACAATACCGCTCCAGATTCTTTTGCTATAAAACCACAGATGCAGGTTGCTTGATTGTTAGTGGTACCTTGTCAACAATTAACCCCCAAAGAAACTTCTGCCCCAATAGAAACAACATATAGAACTGGAGAATTCAGGTCCACCAGAGTGGGCAACTTAAATCCTGGTGCCAAAATATGGGTACACTGTCCATCAGATCCCACCCCTAGGGCTGGTGACCTTGTAGCTATGGGAGCAGAAAATGAAGGCACAATACAATTTCCTAAAAATGAAAAACAATATCGTGTTCCCCTCCATTTTTGTTATTACAGAGAATAACCTATCTGCTAGTAATCAGTACTTGGGTCATCATATCTGAGACTGAGAATGAGTTCATCCACTGGGTAGCCACCGCTGCAACACAAGCCAACCGCAGTCAGTGCCGGCTATGCATTGAGTTGCCAGTTGCAGGGAAGGAATTACCTTGGAAAATCAGCTCTGGCAACATTTCCGAGTGGCTATGTCACTACCAATGGGGTCAGGAGGATAGCCCTGTAGTACAACCTGGACTTCTTTTAACCAAACCAAACAGTCTATTTTTGCCCTAGCCCAATGAAACACATCTTTGTTACTTAAATAACACATTGCAATGATGCAATTATAGTCAAACCATTGCTGTCCCCTGGGGGCCCTTTGGGTATGTGGGTCCTCTGGATAGCGATACCTACCCCACATTGGACGGGGAGATGCACTTGAGGGTGGCCATTAATTCTATTCATCATCCGGGATGATATTCCCCTCCCCAGTAATCTAAATGCTTACATATATCACTGGTTATACATGTGCCGGACTCCCTGGTGGTGGTACTCTATCACAGTATTCACCCCTGCCACCGGTATAATCCTGCTTCAGCAGCAAGTTAAAATATTAAGCTTACATGTAGAAAAAGCTCTTAATGGTAGCAGCACTGGACTTACGTTGTTATCAGATGAATTTGCTCAGTTGTATACTGTTGTGTTGGAAAATTGAATGACATTAGGTATGCTTACCGCAGTCCAAGGAGGGGTCTGTACCTTACTGCATACTGAATGTTATGTGTACATCCCTGACAATTCTCACAATATTACTCTCCTTGCAAAGCCATGGTGTGTGGTTTTTATTAATTGTGCTTTTAATTCTCCGGTGCTTACCCTGTATCTGTAGTCTATAGCAACTATGCCGTCCCTGTGTATCTCTATTTTCCTACAATTGAGTATCAAATTGAGGCCAAGTGCAGAGGAAAAGTTAAAAATTAAATGTGAAGTCAATTGAACATGGACACAAACAATGGTCACCAAGTCCTGGAACAGGTTGTATGAGCCCCTTGAGGCTTTCATCCAGCACTGTTTTGCAGAAATCTCTATTTCAATCTATTTCTATAGGGTAGTTATTAAAAAACAACAGACAATCACAAAAACAAGTTGACCTTTTTGTGTTCCTTGAGCCCAGTCATGAAGGGCCCCTGT